>NW_006777784.1:38712-44255 GCF_000442215.2 Lipotes vexillifer
CTTTCCCTCTTCCCCTAGGCCCCTGGTAACCACCATTCTACTTTTGTTCCTGAACCTAACTTGGATCCCTCGCCCAATGTGCCGTAAAGACTACCTACTGACACCAGGTTGTGGTGAAGGAAAGTATAGCCTTTATTGCAGGCACCAAGCATGGAGAATGGGCAGCTCATGCTCAAAAGACCCAAACTCCCCAATGGCTTTCAAGGAAGGGCTTTTAAAGG
This sequence comes from Lipotes vexillifer, assembly GCF_000442215.2. NCBI lineage: Eukaryota > Metazoa > Chordata > Mammalia > Artiodactyla > Lipotidae > Lipotes > Lipotes vexillifer. The sequence continues at coordinate 38,934 of NW_006777784.1, forward strand.
CAAGGTGAGGGAGGGGGGTCTCAGCGTGCGTGATCAGCTTGTGGACAGTCTTCTGATTGTTGGTAGTGAGATAATCGGGTGGTATTTTGGGAGTTAACATCATTAACCTTCTGGTTCCAACCAATCTGGGGTCTATGGGCTTGTGGTCAGCATGCAGTTAACTTCTTCCACCTGGTGGGGCTTTTAGTGTCTGCAAAACAGCTCAAGGATATATTATCTCTAGCCCTTGAGGAGGAACTGAAGGTCCTATTATTATTTTGCCTTGCTTAACTGTTTTGCTTTGTTTCTACGTTTTCTCACTTCTCTGATTAAATTTATTCTTTGGAACTCAGGGAAGGCGTACGACACTAAAGATTCTCTATAAACAAGAGGTGGGGGACACTGGGGGAGGGGTCTGTCTCCTGGAAGCCCCCTCAGGGTTCTGCTCAGTTTCACTTTGTTTCTATGAATTTGACTACTTTAGATGCCTCATATAAATGAAACCATATAGTATTTGTCTTTGGGGGACTGGCTTATTGCATTTAGCAGAATGTCCTCAAGGTTGATCCATTTTATAACATATAGGATTTCCTTTCTTTTAAAGGCTGAATAGTATTCCATTACATGGAATATACTTATATGTATTCCATATATATACATTTTGTTTATCCATTCATTTGCTGGTGGACATTTAGGTTGCTTCCACCTCTTGGCTATTGTGAACTGTGCTGCAGTAAATATAGTTGAGCAAATATCTGTTTGAGATCCTGCTTTCAATTCTTTTGGTTTTATACCCAGAAGTGGGATTGCTAGATCATATAGTAGTTCTATTTTTAACTTTTTGAGGAACCTCCATACCGTTTTCCATAGAATTTGTACCATTTTACAATCCCACCAGCAGTGCTCAAGGGTTCCAATTTCTATTCTTCCACATCCTTGTCAATACTTCTTATTTTCTGGCTTTGTTTTGTTTTCTTTGGTAATAGCGTTTCTAATGGCTGTGAGGTGATATCTCATTGTGGTTTTGATTTGCATTTCTCTGATGAGTAGTGATTTGGAGAATCTTTTTATTTGCTTTTTGGCTATTTGTATATCATCTTTGAAGAAAAGTCTGTTCAAGTCCTTTGCCCATTTTTTAATTTGGTTATTTGATTTTTGTTGCTGTTGAGCTGTAAGAGTTCTTTATTCTTTTTGTATTCTGGATATTAGCCCCTTATCAGGTACATGATTTACAGGCATTTTGTCCCATTCTGTGGGTTGCCTTTTCACTTCGTCGATTGTGTCCTTTGTTGTGTAAAAGTTTCTGTGAGTCCAGTTTGTCTATTTTTCATTCTGTTGCCTGTGCTTTTGGTGTCACATCCAAGAAATTATTGCCAAGTCCAATGTCATGAAGCTTCTATGTTTTTCTTCAATGAATTTAGTAGTTTTAGGTCTTATGTTTAGGCCTTGCATCCATTTTCTGTTAATTTCTGTGGATACTGAAAAATAAGGCTCCAACTTCATTCTCTCGCATGTGTGTTTTATTATTTCTTGTGCAGCCATTAATTCTAGTTTTGAACATGTACATCATTAAGCACGCTCGGTGTGTATAGATTCTGTATCTATGAAAAAATTTTTTCCTTTCGGAGTAAACCACAAAAATTAATAGAAAATTAAAGTAAATCTAGGAAGCCTTATATGTCTTAGATTGCATCCCCTAGAAGCAGATTCTGAGGGGGAGATTCAGGAGCACATCACAGTCTGTTGAGGGAATATGCTCAGCGCGGAGAATCCATCAGGGAGTGAGGGAAGCAGGGCACGGAACAGACAAGAGTAGAAAAGCAGTGTAGTCTTGTGTAAAGTCTGTATTCATCTCAATTCACTTTTCTCTAGGGTGTAAATCACATCATAGGGGCGTTTCCCCTTGGGTCAGCTGGACATGTTTTTGGACCTCTGTGTAGGGCATTCAGCGACTATGGCTCATGGTACGTGGGTAGAGTCTTCCACTCCCTGGGAGACTGAGCCCAGCAGGGAATTCTCCAGGGAAGAGGACCAGCCACTACTCAGAGCAGCTGAGGATATAGGTGTACCAGCCAGGGAAGGGGATGTGGACAGGGCACCAGGAGCAAATGTAGCTTTCTTCTGCTTTACCGGTACTGACTCGTGTTGACCATAATTCTGAACTATCAGTTCTAATAGCTGAGTCACAGAATGTGTGCGTTTTTTTCTATGTAGGTAGCAGTGTTTACAGTGATAACTGATTTTTTCCTCCTCTTACCCATATTTTATGTCCATTATTTCTTTTTCTTTTTTTCTATGTTGAGTAAAACCTTCATTTTGTGGTAGACTATAAGCAATGATAGAGGGCCTCCCTTTTCTAAATTTGAAACAGAAGATAAAGTGGCAACATGCATTCATAGATGTTTTAAGATTAGCCATCCTTTCATTCCACTAACAAATTGCACACCCCTGGGTTCCTTTTGCTAATGTGCACACAGGCTATTTGCATGTGTATGTGTAATGAGATTGATCTATACCCCTTTTTTTGTGATGTCCTCGTTTAGTTTTGATATCAAGTTTACGTTAGTCTCAGAAAATGAGACAATTGCCATCTTTTCCATCCTCTAGGAGCACTGAGGAGACATGCATGCTACCCATTCCTTAAAGACCTGTAAATCATTTGGGCCATGGTTTTTGTTTGTTTGCTTTGTTTAGTTTGTTTAGTTTTTTTTTCTTTTGCTGATTAGATTGTAACAGTTTAACTAGTGTAATGATTATAAATCTATTCAAGTTTCTTTTTCTTCTTGAGTCATTCTTTTTTTTTTTTTTTTGCGGTACGGGGGCCTCTCACTGCTGTGGCCTCTCCCGTTGCGGAGCACAGGCTCGGGATGCGCAGGCTCAGCGGCCATGGCTCACACGCCCAGCCGCTCCACGGCACATGGAATCTTCCCGGACCAGGGCACGAACCCGCGTCCCCTGCATCGGCAGGCGGACTCTCAACCACTGCGCCACAAGGGAAGCCCTTCTTGAGTCATTCTTGATAAGTTATATTTTTCTAGATATTGTCCATTTCTCATGTCTTTCCTTATCTTTGTTCTTTCCTTATTTCAGTTTTATTCATTTATATCCTCATTTAATTATTTTCTTCTTTTCTGTTGAGCTTCTTTTATTCTTTTCTAACTATGAATCAGATAGTTTTCTCATTGATTCTAAGACTGGATTCTTTTCTAACATATACATTTAAAGCTATAGATTTATTTCTATGAACTATTTTAGTTTCATCCATGAATTTGATATAGACTTTCTTTCATCAATGGTTGGTTCTAAAAATGTATTATTTCTATCATGTTTTTCTACTTAAACTGTGCTTTATTTAGAATCAGCTTTTAAGTTTCTTAATGGGAGGTGCGGCTTCATTTCTCTGGTTGAGATGGAGTTCTCAGCTGGGTTAAGAAAATGCCTGTCTCACTTCACTCCTTCACTGTTTGTTGAAATTTGCTTTGCTTTGCTGCCTAAGACATCGTCAATTCTGTAAATCATCCATGAATTCTTGGAAAAACACTTCTTTTCCCTGAAAATTGGATGCATGTTTCTACTGATGTCCTTTAGATCAAATTATCTATGCCTTTACTAATTTTTTTTCCTGCCTGTTTAATCTAGCAGTCATGGAGAGAGATGCACCAAAACCTCCCACATTGAGTGTGCCATGGCCACATGAAGATTCTGATTCTAATTGAGATGAAAGCATTTCTGGTAGTTGTACAGTAGAATAATTTCAGGAGTTCATTTCCTAGTTCCCTTAACTTATTTTTTATATTTTTGGTTTGCTACAATATAAAGTCCTGAAGTCAACACATTATGTGGGACCCTCCAAAGCCAAAGCACGGGGCTACTAAAGTTTTTAATAGATGTTGCACATTTATTTCTGAATATAGATCTTGGCTTTTTCCTTTATGTATTTTGTCTGCTGGCTCTCAATTTTTGTCATATGGAGATGCACTTTTGCTGAGCGGGGACTTCTGGCTGTGATACATTTTTATCTAGAATTGCAGGGCAGTCCTATGTATAGGCATCTCCTTCCCCACCCTCACCCCCAAAAAAGTCACATTGTAGAGCAGGAAATCCAATACATGGTAAACTTGGCTACACTGTGTCCGGCCAGATAATTTTGTAAGGAAAAACAATTAGATGAGAAGTATGGTGTCAGTGTGCCCTTTTGTAGGAATAGAAGTGATAAGCATTTGTCTACTACACCTTGAATTCTGGATCTGGTCCTAGTAATATACATGATATTCCTGCCAACTATCTCACTGCCCATTAAACAGTTTCATTTAACGACAGCAAAAATATTGAACATCTGCTACTCCAGAGACTTAAGAATAAGCAGTGGATAAAACACCCCAAGTTTCTGACTTTGTGGTGCTTATAGATGAACGAGAAAATATGTACGTTTTTTCGTAGACAGCGTTAGTATTGGTATGAGTATAATATGTATTCTAAGTATAATAATTGCTGTCGTAGAAGTGTAACTCAGACTGATAAGTACTAAAGGGGAAAACAAAGCAGCCAATAGGAACTGGAAGTTTTATCAGGGGACGTTTGCAAATAGAGGTAAAGTGGGAGCCTGTGGGAGCCTCATGAAGAAGGGGGTTTTGAGTGCAGACCTGGGGGGACAGAGGGTGCTAACTACACAGTCTTCAGCTGTCAGAGCGAGAACATTCCAGGCAGAGGGAACAGAAATGCAAAGACCTTGTGTCTGGAGAATTCCAGAAAATAAAAAGGAGAGGTAACATTGAAGCACTTTGTGGGAAGTGCCTTTACCTCTCTCTGATTCTCTTTACACATCCCATGTATGCAATAATTGGGACACATAGATGCTCATAATATATTCCTGACAAGAATAATTACCATTCATTGAGTACTTTGTGCCAGACATTTCTTTTTTGCAAACCTTCTCCTATTTTTAAAATATCCCAGAAAGCCCGACATATTAATTCCTTTTTATATACTAAAAGAAAAATCTTAGAAGTCTTGAGTACTTTGCTCCAGGACATAGATAGAAAATGCTGTATGTAAGATTGGAATCCAGTTTGAATTTCACTGGGTTTTGTACTATTTAACATTGCCATACCCCAATAAAGATGTTAAAAAAAACCAAAAAAACCAAAAAAAAAACATTGCCATCTATGAGCGGCTGATTTTGATGATGAAGCCACTTAAAGTATATGGGTATTTATCTACTTCCTATGGAAACTCAAACTACTAGTTCGTTAAATCAGTCAAACATCCTGAGTAAAGGCTATTACATAAATGTAGTTATTTTCTCTTGAGAAGTGGGTAATTCTTTTTTTTTTTTTTTTTTTT
>NW_006777784.1:45683-49212 GCF_000442215.2 Lipotes vexillifer
GAACCCGCGTCCCCTGCATCGGCAGGCGGACTCTCAACCACTGCGCCACAAGGGAAGCCCTTCTTGAGTCATTCTTGATAAGTTATATTTTTCTAGATATTGTCCATTTCTCATGTCTTTCCTTATCTTTGTTCTTTCCTTATTTCAGTTTTATTCATTTATATCCTCATTTAATTATTTTCTTCTTTTCTGTTGAGCTTCTTTTATTCTTTTCTAACTATGAATCAGATAGTTTTCTCATTGATTCTAAGACTGGATTCTTTTCTAACATATACATTTAAAGCTATAGATTTATTTCTATGAACTATTTTAGTTTCATCCATGAATTTGATATAGACTTTCTTTCATCAATGGTTGGTTCTAAAAATGTATTATTTCTATCATGTTTTTCTACTTAAACTGTGCTTTATTTAGAATCAGCTTTTAAGTTTCTTAATGGGAGGTGCGGCTTCATTTCTCTGGTTGAGATGGAGTTCTCAGCTGGGTTAAGAAAATGCCTGTCTCACTTCACTCCTTCACTGTTTGTTGAAATTTGCTTTGCTTTGCTGCCTAAGACATCGTCAATTCTGTAAATCATCCATGAATTCTTGGAAAAACACTTCTTTTCCCTGAAAATTGGATGCATGTTTCTACTGATGTCCTTTAGATCAAATTATCTATGCCTTTACTAATTTTTTTTCCTGCCTGTTTAATCTAGCAGTCATGGAGAGAGATGCACCAAAACCTCCCACATTGAGTGTGCCATGGCCACATGAAGATTCTGATTCTAATTGAGATGAAAGCATTTCTGGTAGTTGTACAGTAGAATAATTTCAGGAGTTCATTTCCTAGTTCCCTTAACTTATTTTTTATATTTTTGGTTTGCTACAATATAAAGTCCTGAAGTCAACACATTATGTGGGACCCTCCAAAGCCAAAGCACGGGGCTACTAAAGTTTTTAATAGATGTTGCACATTTATTTCTGAATATAGATCTTGGCTTTTTCCTTTATGTATTTTGTCTGCTGGCTCTCAATTTTTGTCATATGGAGATGCACTTTTGCTGAGCGGGGACTTCTGGCTGTGATACATTTTTATCTAGAATTGCAGGGCAGTCCTATGTATAGGCATCTCCTTCCCCACCCTCACCCCCAAAAAAGTCACATTGTAGAGCAGGAAATCCAATACATGGTAAACTTGGCTACACTGTGTCCGGCCAGATAATTTTGTAAGGAAAAACAATTAGATGAGAAGTATGGTGTCAGTGTGCCCTTTTGTAGGAATAGAAGTGATAAGCATTTGTCTACTACACCTTGAATTCTGGATCTGGTCCTAGTAATATACATGATATTCCTGCCAACTATCTCACTGCCCATTAAACAGTTTCATTTAACGACAGCAAAAATATTGAACATCTGCTACTCCAGAGACTTAAGAATAAGCAGTGGATAAAACACCCCAAGTTTCTGACTTTGTGGTGCTTATAGATGAACGAGAAAATATGTACGTTTTTTCGTAGACAGCGTTAGTATTGGTATGAGTATAATATGTATTCTAAGTATAATAATTGCTGTCGTAGAAGTGTAACTCAGACTGATAAGTACTAAAGGGGAAAACAAAGCAGCCAATAGGAACTGGAAGTTTTATCAGGGGACGTTTGCAAATAGAGGTAAAGTGGGAGCCTGTGGGAGCCTCATGAAGAAGGGGGTTTTGAGTGCAGACCTGGGGGGACAGAGGGTGCTAACTACACAGTCTTCAGCTGTCAGAGCGAGAACATTCCAGGCAGAGGGAACAGAAATGCAAAGACCTTGTGTCTGGAGAATTCCAGAAAATAAAAAGGAGAGGTAACATTGAAGCACTTTGTGGGAAGTGCCTTTACCTCTCTCTGATTCTCTTTACACATCCCATGTATGCAATAATTGGGACACATAGATGCTCATAATATATTCCTGACAAGAATAATTACCATTCATTGAGTACTTTGTGCCAGACATTTCTTTTTTGCAAACCTTCTCCTATTTTTAAAATATCCCAGAAAGCCCGACATATTAATTCCTTTTTATATACTAAAAGAAAAATCTTAGAAGTCTTGAGTACTTTGCTCCAGGACATAGATAGAAAATGCTGTATGTAAGATTGGAATCCAGTTTGAATTTCACTGGGTTTTGTACTATTTAACATTGCCATACCCCAATAAAGATGTTAAAAAAAACCAAAAAAACCAAAAAAAAAACATTGCCATCTATGAGCGGCTGATTTTGATGATGAAGCCACTTAAAGTATATGGGTATTTATCTACTTCCTATGGAAACTCAAACTACTAGTTCGTTAAATCAGTCAAACATCCTGAGTAAAGGCTATTACATAAATGTAGTTATTTTCTCTTGAGAAGTGGGTAATTCTTTTTTTTTTTTTTTTTTTTTTTGCGGTCCGCGGGCCTCTCACTGTTGTGGCCTCTCCCGTTGCGGAGCACAGGCTCCGGACGCGCAGGCTCAGCGGCCATGGCTCACGGGCCCAGCCGCTCCGCGGCATGTGGGATCCTCCCGGACCGGGGCACGAACCCGTGTCCCCTGCATCAGCAGGCGGACTCTCAACCACTGCGCCACCAGGGAAGCCCAGAAGTGGGTAATTCTTGATGCTGTTTGCTTTAATCACGCCTTGGAAATCATACTGGAATATCTTTTTCCAACTATTTGTTTTTTCTGATGCACATAGAACCCTTGATTCTCCCATGCGGGGAAGGTGCAGTGGTGTTCTGAAGACGGCCTGCACTGATTCTGGAGGGTCCCGTCTCTGAGTTTAGTGATGTCACGTGGTCGGTTTTAATTGGCCATGCCCAGAGTATTTGTACCATGACGATAGGCAAATGCACGATAATTCAAAGATTCCATTCCCACCCCACCAGAGCTGATTGTTAAAAATTCACCAGCTCTCCACCCGGTAAATAGTAATGGAGTAGTCTTCTCATTCAAAATTCTAGAACATTTTAATGTTTTCTTCATCGCTGTGTAGCACTGTGAAGAAAATAATTCCTCATCAACAGCATCCTCTAGGTAGGGTGCTGTGGTTGTCACAGAGTTAAAACCCAAAATGTCAGTGGTTACACACAATAGAAGTTAGTTTCTTGCTCATAAGAAGTTAAGATAAGGGCTGATGGGTGGAAGGCGCTTGGAGGAACCAAGGCTCCATCGCTGTCACCATCTGGGTAGGTGGCTCCCTCAGTCACCAAGCTCCTGGGCATCAAGCTGGCAGAAGTGACAGAACATGGTAAAAGGCACGTGGGCATTTTTCATGAGCCTGGACTGGGAAGCTCAAAAATGAAGTCCACTCACATCTAAGGAGAAGAGAAAACTGGTTTCAGCTAGTCAGTCTGCACGACAATGAAAATATGCCCTATCTTAATACATGTGTCTTTGTCATCCTAATGAACTCATACTACTGTGAGAAAGAGGTTTGTATAATGTTGACGTTATATTAGTTCATGTGTGTTTTTTTCTAGGCAAAGAGAGTCAAAATAGTGGGAAAAGAAGTAGGATAGTCAGCAGGTAGA
>NW_006777784.1:49341-124210 GCF_000442215.2 Lipotes vexillifer
AGCAGGAAGAGCCCCCGGTCAGTAACTGGGCAGGCAGAACCCCATCAGCCCATCACACAGTTGGAAACCAGTGCCTGCCCAGAACTCCTGTCCCAGGAGCAAACTAGCCTGGCCCAGTTCAGACTCCTGTCCTCCGTCTGGGCCGTCCAGATTATCACCTGAGGAATTAGTTATTGTTGTTCTTAGTACCCTGGTGATGAAATTCTGTAGACTTTGAGTAGACTGCCTCAAAACGATATTTCCCATAACTCTGCTATTTTTAGTGTGCTGTCTTAGAGATCCATATAGCACATATACACGACATAGCCGATCCACCCATAATTAGCCAAAAGAAAGTCACAGTGCCCAGTACATTTTCAGAATATAAAATACATCAAAGTTTAGAGCATTTAAAATCAAAGCATGTGGAATTCTTTAACCAAAAATATGTTAAACATCAGTATTTTATGTATGTATGGATTTGAAATTTGGCAGCGCAGGCTTTTGATTTTCCAGATCATAAGGGAATTAATTTAGGAACAAGCCTCGGAGCTTCTTTTTCAGGGAGGAGAGGGATTGCTCAGTGAGTCACCAGCTGCAGCCACAGACTCCTCAAAAGTTAATTGAAAATTTCACCATGAGACCTTTCTTTAAGAGCGAAAAACGAGAGGACCGTTGGCTTTATGAGATTAACCTCCCTCTTGGACTGCATGCTGATAAGCACAGGATGCTCTGCGATGTCATTTGTTTTACTTCTTTAGGCTTTTCAGTGGCTCCAGTGATTCCCTGGGTGCCCACTGACAAACTTGGAAAGTCACACTTTTCCTGAGCATCCAAGTTAATAAATCAAACCCAGTGATGTTTTCTACACAAGTTTGAAAGTGGAGGAAATCTCCTTTCCATTATTAATGAGCCCTCACAGACAGTCATACTCCAGAGCAATTTGTCATAATTTCAGAACCCCTGGTGTCCCTTTGTGTTCGGGTCACTGGGAAGGGAACGTTTTGTGAGTAGCTATCTGATGCTTCTAACACCACTCTTGCAAAGACTGCTGAAGAGTTTTATGAAAACATATGATTCTAAAACATTGAGCTTTTGTCAAATGCTAATGAACAATGAAAACACAGTTCCCCAAGTCTGCTGCTCTCCCCTCTCCATATGTATTCACATATATATGTAAAATCTGGCTTTCAAGAATCACTGTCTTTTATCTTGTCTTTGTCTTGAGCCTTTATGGGACATTTACAACTTTATCGTGGTCTTGGACAAGTCACAGCCTCCTTCAATGTAGTTTTCTTTGCCTACACAACAGGGATGGTTATGCTGGTGTTTGCAAGAATAAAGTTTGGCAAGGTGTCAAGCGAAATAGAAATGAAAATAGCTTTGTTACAATTTGCTGTGCTGTCAAAGGGATAGAGCATCTTTCCAAAGATGAAGTAGATGCTTATGGTACGATCTCTCCAGATGTGGCTTACAGTCAGCCACATTTTTGTGCATGCAGAGTTACTTTTACTTGCCTGAGACTTACATCAGATATATCTTAAGAGAAGAAACATACACACGGTTATCTGAACCTGTATTCGTGAGCCACATTCTAGAGTGTTCAGTGGTTCAACATTTATTTTCTGCCAATAGTAAAATTTTAATGTAGTGGTAAATATACTGTTGTTAAGCCCAAGTTTGTGTGCCTGATGCACGGTGAGGCCAAACAAGTTGGAGTTGGAATAGGGAAATGTTTATTGCAGGGCCAAGCAAGGAGAATGGGTGGCTCGTGCTCAAAAGACCCAAACTCTCCAGTGGGTTTCAGGGAAGAGTTTTTGTAGGCAAAACTTGCAGGGAGGTCTGCTGGGTTGTGTGACCTTCCTCCGATTGATTGGTGGGGAGGTAACAGGGTGGTGTTCGGGAATCTCGGTCATCAGCCTTCAGGTTCCAACCAGTGTGGGTTCCACATGCCTGTGCTCAGCCTCAAGTTACCATCCTCCGTCTCTGTGTGGGGGCTTAGTTCTTGTAGAAGAACTCAGAGATATGTATCAGATTGTTCTGTGCATCCCCTCACAAGGAACCAGGACCCTGCCCCATGCCTGCACTGTTGTTTCTGGACCGCCTTTCCCTTGTTTCTGCATTCCCTCACTCGTGTAGTTAGTAACTGCTTGAAACGCGCTTTGGAGCTCAGGGAAGGTCTAGGAGGCTGAAACCTCTTTCCTACAAACAAGAAACAGGGGACACAGAAAGGCTTTTGTACCCAGTAGGGCCCCACGGGGTTCTGTCCGGTTTCAATACGAGTTTGTACAATTCCATTACAGGTGCTTTGGGTGGTGTTTATAGGAAATAGAAAGGGATGATTTTCAGGTCCAGGACAGACAACTCACTTTGAATCACTATATTAATAAGACAAAGACTATGACAGCGACAGTTTCATACACACAATTTTGAGTTGCCAAGAGAAAAATCTCTCTTCCATTGCACAATCTTTATATTTAACCATCATTGGGTCTTTTAGGAATGAATGTCACTGATGACAAGGAAAAAGGCTCAGCAATAAATTGTGGAGAATGATCACTGTGTCATATAAACAATTGATGGCATACATATGTTCTGTTACATTAGGTTAGCAGGGTCATCACGACATGGAAAACCAATTTTAGTAGGCTGTTCTACAAAACTTGGAATGGCTTTCTGCCAAAATTTAGCATGTAAAGTTTAGTTGGCACTATTCAGTTAGAACGGGCTTAGTGCCATGGTAAAACATTTAAGCCTTTGGTAGAGATTTAAAGAAACAGGAAAGGATGGATTGTTAGTAATTATGTTGAGCAAGATTACCCATCTATATCTGTGTCATCTGTTTTACTACTATGCAGTCTTGAGTAGGACATCAACTCTCTTTGCTTTTCCTGCAGTCTCTAAAAAGTGTTTGTATTGGTTGTCTAGCACAAAGACGACTGAATGGGTTTCCAGCTTGAGTGATGGGCGATGCTTGCAGTGCTGCTGTCTTGGCTGTAGCAATAGGTCTAGTGACTTTTCCATTGTGTTTCTTTCAGGTTGCTTTCAGCTATGTAACATTTTTCGATCCCATGAAATGGAAATTGACCAGTGCTTGCTGGAGTCCCTCCCCCTGGGCCAAAGGCAGCGGCTGGTAAAACGCATGCGCTGTGAACAAGTCAAAGCCTACTATGAAAGAGAGAAGGCTTTTCAGAAGCAGGAGGGGCTCCTGAAAAAGCTGAAGCGTGGGAAGAATCAAAAAGTTCATTTTAACCTTGCTGACATGATACAGGATGCAATTATCCACCATGATGACAAAGAAGGTAACGACAAGAAAATCGTTTTCTGATATGGTGCTTCATATTTTTGGTTTGTTGTTTTTTGGTGGGGAAGTGGGACATAGAATTTCTTTTAAATATTAGAGGTTTTCTTTTAACTGTCTGAAATATTCAAGAAAAAATTACTCGTTTCAGTGAACATAGTTAAAGGTCCCAAGTCTCCTCGTAAAAGTGAAAAAAAGGCAAAATTTTCGTAAAATCGTTGTATATGATTTTTTAAGAATTACCTGCCTGAAAAGCAAGTTGTTGATTCAAATCGATAATGAAACTTTTCCCCAGTGAAATTGTTTCCTTGATGATGAGATCGTGTTGTAAAATTTATTATTTCATACCTGGATTTATATAAAGTAGTGAAGTCACTTCCCCCCAAAACTCTGAAGAGAGAAGAATCAGTCGGCTTATCCCTTAAAGTTGTTTGGCTTTTGTTGCATCAAATTTTATTAAGCGTGTACTCAATCCAAATTTCAGTTGCCTTTACAAGATTATGAAGTTTCTTGTTTTTTGTGTATTCTTTTGTATGAATTTTTTTGGTTTGTTTTTAGAATCTACTTTCCAAAGTTCTAACGTGAGAGAGACTTTCCAGCTGTAGGTATAAACGTAGAAAGCTTCAAAGAAGCAAATATAAGTTAATTTATCTTGATTGGCTCTAAAATTACTGGTTGGGTTCATCGAAAGCAGGTATGCAGAGTACAGACCCATGACCCGTTAACTCCATTTCAAAATCAAAATCTCTGAAAAACAAGGGTTTTTTTTGGTAACTTAGGTGACAGTGGCAAAGTCGTCCCAGAGCTATTTATATTTTTAACCTGTCCAGGCTGGAAAAATCATAAATTTAGTAACATTGGTCCCAAAGCTTTCAGCGGGAATTGTGGATCTAAGAAAACCGACAGCCCATCCTATACAATAATAGCAATAATAAGAAGACGAAAGTGGTTCTTTTTATGGTTTTGTGTGGGCATGCTAGTCAAACTAGAGGACTCTGAGAAGCTCTGAGATTTTTTTTTCTTAAAATGGAATGAGTGGCAGAGAATCTCCTGGTTGGGAAGGACCTAAGAGATCACGTCGTACAACCTCTCCTTTTACACGTGAAGGAACTGAGATGCAGCCAAGGCACCACATCCTCTAGAAAGCTGTCCCAGAGCACTTTTACCTCCTATTTTATTATTCTCTTCTCACTTATAGCTCTTCGTTGAATGGCCATCTGCCCTGTGAAGCTATAAGCCCCTCGAGGGGCAGGGGACTGTCTGTCGGGTTCACCGCACCCCTTGCCCCTTCCAGGACTTTCCGGTAGTGTGGAGGGGAAGAGTGAGCAAGTTTACCCAGAGGTAAACTAATTGTTGTCTCTAATCGTTGGAGAAATCCTAAATTAGAACGCAGGTGGATTTAAGCCCTGTATCGATTTAACAGTAAAGAAACAACAAGAAAATATTTACAAAGTTATAAAAACTTCTGTGTAAAATAACTACAGGAAAAGAATAGCACCTAAGTTAGTGTCAAAAAGAAATTAAGCGTGGTAAAATAGTAAGCCCAGAGAACAAGAGGAATCTATTATATATTATATTGTGTTATGTATTATAATACTTTGCAAAGACAGTGAAGTCATAAAATCTGAGTTAATACTTTTTAAGGAGTTGCTATAGGCTTGGAACTGGGCTGTCACTTGGGTGACCAAAGAGCAGGAAGAGAGATGAATCCTATCTTCAGAAAGACTCCAGTCCAAGTACAAAGAGAGAAGAAAACCTCAATAAAATAGAAAACAATACATGAGTAAAAATGAAGTCTGGTGGAAGTGGAGTAGTTAGGCAAAGTTTTTTGGTGACTGTGATTTTTGAGAAACGCTGATCTTGATGGTTGCTTAGAGCTTAGATCTTTGAAGGAAGGAAAGAAGAAAACCGTTGGGCAGCAGTGCAGGTGAACAGCTGCAAAGAAGTGAGAATCCCTCACAAGGAGGTCTGTCTGAAAGGAGTGGAAAGTGAAGATATTAGCTGCAAAGATGGTTTAAAGTAGATAACTTTAGTGGGGATGCTTCAAGGTCTGGTCTTAAAGCAGAATGCAGTGGGAATGATCGTATAGACCTAAGAAGAAAATTCGTATGCTACAAATGGTTTTTCGCAAAGGTTAATCAGGGATAAATATCCGTAGGGATGCACTGAAGGGTGAGAATAAGAACTGGAAGCAAAGACACCCACTAAGAATCCATTGATGAAATGTTAATGGAGTGAGCTTGGTTGGGGTAGTAGCAGTGGGAATTGGGGCAAAAGAACAGACCCAACAGTCATATTCCATGGGAAAAGTACACTCACTCATCAGATATCTACTGAGTCTTTATTATGGTCCAGACAGCTATGAATGGAATAGACAAAATCGCTACCTACACGATGCTCAGCTGTCTTGTGTGGGTGACCACAAATAAAGTTGAACATGTAGTTTGGTAAATAATGATAAATGCCGAGGAGTCCATAGTTACCTCCTGAAGGTATATGAGGGAAGGAGCTTTTCAGGTGAGGTCAAAGGCCCTGATGGAGAAACCAGTGTGGTAGGAGCAGATGGAGGACAGCCAGACCACATGGAGGCTGGGAGGTCGTCGAAAGGGCTCTGGCTGTTGTGCCTAGTGCCTGCTGAAGCCATTGGGAGATTGAGCAGAAGAGAGACCTGGTGGCACTTATGAGTTAACAGAATCAGCCTGGCTGCCACATTCTGACCCGACTGAAGGATTTTGAAGGCAAAAGCAGGGAAACCGGTCGGGAGGCTCTGTTGATAAATTCAGCAAGAGATGATGGTGGCTTGGACCAAAATGGAACAAGGATGTGGTGAGAAATAGTCAATTTGGGGGTATATTTTTAGAACAGAGCTGACAGGAAATGCTAATGAACTGGTGATTGGGAGTATAATAATTTTCTATTGCTGCCATAACAAATTAGTACAAATTTAGTAGCTGAAAATAACACAAATGTATTATCATATAGTTCCATAGGGCAGAAGCCTGGTGTGGGTCCCACTGGGCTGAAATCAAGGTACCATCAGGGCTGCTCCCTGTTTGGAGTTTCTGGGGGATACTCTGTTTCCTTGACTTTTCCAGTTTCTGGAGGCCATCTGCATCCCTTAAATCTTTGCCTCGTCCTCCATCTTCAAAGTCAGCAACGGTAGATTGAATCTGCCGCTCATGGTTCGAACTGTTGTTTCTTTTCTGTCCTTGCTTGCATCTCCCTGACCAAATCTTTTGCCTTCGTCTTCCACTTCTAGGGACTCCTGTGATTGCGTTGGGCTCACCTGGATAATCCAGGGTGATCTCCCTATTTTTAAGGTCAGCTCATTAGCACTCTTAATTTCCTCTCTCCAGATAATGTAACATACTCACATGCGTAACATCAGAGGGCAAAATTCTGGAATCAGAATCCTACCTGCCTTTTTAAGGAACCTCCATCCTGTTCTCCGTAGTGGCCCAGCAATCCCACTACTGGGCATATACCCTGAGAAAACTGTAATTCAAAAAGAGACATGTACCACAATGTTCATTGCAGCACTATTTACAATAGCCAGGAAATGGAAGCAACCTACGTGTCCATCTACAGATGAATGGATAAAGAAGATGTGGCACATATATACAGTGGAATATTACTCAGCCATAAAAAGAAACGAAATTGAGCTATTTGTAGTAAGGTGGATGGACCTAGAGTCTGTCATACAGAGTGAAGTAAGTCAGAAGGGGAAAAACAAATACTGTATGCCCACGCATATATATGGAATCCAAAAAAAAATGGTACTGATGAACCTAGTGGCAGGGCAGGAATAAAGACGTAGACATAGAGAATGGGCTTGAGGACACGGTGGGGGAAGGGTAAATTGGGACGAAGAGAGTGGCATGGACATATATACACTACCAAACGTAAAATAGATAGCCAGTGGGAAGCAGCCGCATAGCACAGGGAGATCAGCTCGGTGCTTTGTGACCACCTAGAGGGGTGGGATAGGGAGGGTGGGAGGGAGGGAGACACAAGAGGGAGGGGATATGGGGATATGTGTATACATATAGCTGATTCACTTTGTTGTACAACAGAAGCTAACCCAGCATTGTGAAGCAATTATACTCCGGTAAAGATGTATTAAAAAATAAAATCCTACCTGCCACGGGAAGTGAGAGGTTCATGGATAATATCAAGTTTGTTACGCCCTGAACAATCAGAAAAGCTAAATGCTCTTAACTGTGTTAGGGGGGGCCTCTAGGAAGTGAGAATAAGAAAGGCAGTGTCGTGTTGGCTGGAGATACAAACTTGAGACACATGAACATATAGCCCAACGATTCTATAATATCACTTAGGGAATGAGTTTAGATAACATTATAGGAAGAACAAGGACTGAGTCCCAAGGAATTCCAATATTAAGAATTGAGTGAGATGAGGTAGAACTACCAGAAGAGGAAAGGAGAAAAATGAGGCGAGGGTGCTTTTCTTGGAGCTAAATGATAAGAAATTTTCAAGGAGGAAAGAGCCTGCTTAGTCCCACGGGAGGAAGACTGAGGAGGCTTGAGTATGGTTAGAAATATGGAGATGATTAGTTTTGGTGAATTGTAAAAAGCAGAAATCTTAAAGGACTGAGTTCTAAGAGAGGGGAAAACAGAAATGGACACGGAGAATATACAGAGCTCTTTAAAGGAGTTTTTTTTTTTCACTTGAAGTATAGCTGATTTATAATGTTGTTAGTTTCAGGTGTGCAGCAAAGTGATTCATTTATACATATATATATATAATATATATATATATATATATATATTATATATATATATTGAATTATGTTCCCTGATAGGTTATTACAAAATATTGAGTTCCCTGTGCTATTCAGTAGGTTCTTGTTGGTTATCTCTTTTTTATCTAGTAGTGTGTATATATTCACCCTAAACTAATATATCCCTGAGGAGAGAAATGAAAAGGGACGCCTACAGAGGGAAGAGAAATCAGGGGTCTTTTTAATGATGGGAGAAATAACAGCTTGTATGTAGGCTGAAAAAAATAATTCATTTGAGAGGGGAGAACCGGTGGCATCGGCATAGGGAAGAAAACTGCTGGAGTGAGGTTCTTGAGTTTACAGATGCTGATGAGATCTGAGACCTAGGTGGAGGGTTTGCTTTAGCTAAGACCAACGATAGCAGTAGTTCTCAGCCCTGGCTGCACGCTAGGGTCATCTGGGGAGATTATATTTTTAATTTCAACATCTAGGCCCTACCCGTAATGATTCAGATTCAGTGTGTTTGGAGTGGGGCGAAGGCAGTTTTCAAAAATGTCTCAGGTGTCGTGGTGCCCAGAGAGGGTTGAGAAGTTCCAGTCTAGGGTTATGGGTGGAAGGATGTGGTGACGGGTGCTTATGGAGGCTCTTCCTGCATCATATGCTTGCTGATGGAAGAGCTGTGGCTGTCAGCTAAGAGTGGGGCTGGGGAGGAGGAATTGGAGCTTAAGGAAAGAGGGGAACATGGAAGAGTGGGGGGAATGAATGGACCAGAGAGAGACAGTATGAAAAAAAGGACTTATAGGTAAAATTAGATCTAAACAATAAAAAAGAAAGATCACGGGTTGTCACGGCCTCTCCATTTCTTTGTTTTTATTCTTAACTCTCTGATTTACTACCCTAAAATTTTCCTGTAGCCCCACATTTTGCTTGGTCTAGTGACCCATGTAAGGTATTCAGAGTGATGGGTACAACAGGAAACAGAAAAAAAAATCACACACACACCACAATATTCTTTGCACTCCTGCAATGCACGACGAACTGTAATAAATCCTTCCTATACATTACCCTGTTTATTCTTTAGGGCAGAAAAACACAAGCATTTTCTGAAGATTCTCAGAGAGGAATGTCCTCCAATACAACTTACATAAATTTATTTCTCCCAGGAAAGACTTTCTGTTACTGATGGAAGCAAGGATGATGTTCAGTAACTGAGGTCAACATTAGCATCAAATGATGAAGAAATAGTTGAGTGACTTAGAATTCCGCAAGAGTTTTAATTTGTAAGAAATGATTAACATTTTAAGTATATACATTATTGCAATATAAAATAAAAATTTCTGTGCCATAACAGAATACTCTAGACCTGGTGGCTTCAACAGCGGACATTTCTTTCTCACAGTTCTGGAGGCTGGAAAGTCTAAGAGTAGGATGCTGGCCAGTTCACTTCCTGGTGAGGGCTCTCTTCCTGGCTTGAAGGTGGCTACCTTCTTCTGTCCTCACATGGTGGAGAGAGAGAATGCTCCTGTCTCTTTTCTTTTCTTATAAGGGTACTAATCCCATCACGGCAACCCTATCCTCATGGCCTTACCCAAACCTCCCAAAGGCCCCCCCAATCCTAATGTCACATTGAAGGTCTTCAATATATGAATTTGGCGGGGGGACACAAATATTTAGTCTGTAACAGGTGGTATATTCATTTCATACTTGGAGCTGACCCAAGAATGAAATATCTATCTATATCTATCACTTCTTTTGAGACTCTTGTCTACCTGAAAATTCCACCTGAGTACCAATGTACCTCACTTTATCAGAGGAAAAATATTAATTCCTTGCAAATGGAAGATATTAAATTGCATTGAAGGGGTGAGTAATCTCTTCAGAGGCATTAAAACCTCTCTAGCACATGTTTTACTTTTTCTGGAAATGTATCCAGGACAAAGTTTTCATTTAGTCATGGTAGTCATATTTTCATTTATTCTTAAGCTACCCAAATAGTCTAATGTACACATTTATACAACTGAGAAAGTTAAAAATATTGCCATAAGAAAAACTCTTTCCATTTAAATTATTGTTAAAAACTTTGCAGAGTGTGTATTTGTGTAAATTATTTTATCTCTTATTTTCAAGTTCTTTCACTGGCTTGCTGAGTGTAAAAGATCAAATATACTTTTTCAAAGGACGACATGCTATTTGTGCTAAGGTTTATAGTGTCTCATTAACAAGCAATTCACAGATTTTTGTTTAACTTTCTAAATGTTGCATTTTTGTAAGTGTAAATTTAGTATCTTCGACACTTCATTGTTCTCTTCTGAGAGCTGGTGATTTTTTAGTGTGTAATCTGTCATTTTAATGTACTCCATCAATCTAAAATGGAGTACATTTTAGATTCAATAATTCTTTTCCATCTAGAAAGGAAAATTTGTTCTAAATTGTTTTAGGGGTTTCAATTTAACTGTCTTTGAGTTATACCACATTAGAAAGAGAGAGAGAGAGAGAGAGAGAGAGAAATTTTCTCTATATGCAGAGAATATTTAAATGAGAATGCAATTCCACTGTTAGAATTGCTACTCCCAAATACCATGTTTTACTAATAGTCCACAATATGTTTTTTCTAAAAGTAATATAAATGACAATGGAGTGACTTCATTATGCTTTTACTATTTAGCATTCTACAGATGTTTTCAACACTGTCTGTGCTTTATATGATTTTAGTCACTTAATTCTTCCAGCAGGCATATTCAGTAGGCAGGATATTCTCCCGGCTATATGGGTGAGGATAATTAGCCTTAGAAGAACTAATTACCATCTCAGGTCTACATGAGTTGAGAAGCCATGTTTTTGTTCATAACACTACACCGTCTCTCATGTTGATTTCTTTTTTTAAAATCACTTTATTGAGGTATGCTTGACAGACAAAAACTTGTACACATTTAATATATACAACTTGATGAGTCTGGAGATAAGTCTACCTCTGAGAAACCATCACCAGAATCAAGGCCATAAACATCTACCACCTCCAAAAGTTTCCTCCTACCCCCTTCATTTTTTTAATTAGATTTTTTTTCTTTTGTGGTAAGAGCACTTAATATATCACCCCTCAAGCTTATTTCTGATGCTAAAATGAGCTAAATCATCCGCTTCACAAGTTGATTTCCTTCCATTTGCCATTTGGAATTCTTGCTTTCTCTTGTCTAGTGGAGATTTCCGTCCGCTGTTAAGGGGCCAAAGGCATGAACAGATATTCTTTAGGCTCTGGTGTTTTCCTTCCTCTTTGCCTTATTAATTTAGATACCAGATATTTACTGAGGACCTGTTTTACTCCAGACACACAAAGCACTTGCAAGCACAGTTATAGACCTGTAATGTCAAACTTCCTTTGTATCTCCATTTTCCTTAAAATTCTGAGTCCTCACTGAGGAAAAGAGGAAACTATCAGATTAAAGCAATGTGAGACTCTGTTTCCTTCTCCTGTCTCTCCAACCCCTGGTCCTCAGTTCCTTGGAGGGCTATGGTCTAAGGTCCATGGTCAAAGCTCCGACCTTAACTCCTCTCTTCCTACCCATCCTCCCTGGAAGGTCTCACATTTCACCTACTCCGATGATTCCCAAATCATATCCAGACTTTTCTCCTCAGCTCCAGATGCCACCATTCTGATGCCCTTACATTTCTAACTTATGATGTTCAAAACTGAATATTTATCTCCATGTATTTCCCAAATCAAAACTTCCTCTTCTGTTTTCTATTTCAGTTAATGTCACCACCATTCCCTTGGTCTTATGGCCCAGAAATCTGGAGGTCACATTGATTTAGGTGCACATTTGTAAAGTACTGAAGGTTGTACCTCCCCTGAATAATTTATGAAAAGTATCAGATATCTGTATATTATCCTGAGCCTTCTAAGAATATGCCTAGACTGCAATGAATTCTTACCATATGTTGGATGATCTCCTGAGAGGCTCCACTTAGAATTTTGTAAGTAAATCGTTAAGACCAAGTGTGAAGCCTTGGGTCAAAGGATAAATTTCGTATGTTCCTTAAGTGTTTTATATATGAAAAATTAAATGAGACTCTGGTTAACTTAAAGCTCATGAATACTTAGCCCAGCCCTTTCCCTGCATTTACTAGATTGGCACAGAAGTTAAAATTATGCAGTAGTTGGCTACCACATAAATTTGTTTAACCTTTAAATTTTAAAAATTTATATACCATTTATATTTATTAGTATCTAGAGTATAAATGAACTAATTATAGTTTTTCACCACTACCATCCAATGATGCTGGCTTTATGAAGATGATCCATGTGTTCTGGCACTGTTTCCCCAGTGGAGGCTGTGTATTTCTACCAAATGCAGCCCCACTCTCTTTCCTAACCTCTCCATCACCAGCTGCACAAACAGGCAGGTAGAAAATGAGACAGTCCCTCAGTAAATTTAAGCTGATACCTACAGAAATTGATACTGAGACTCTGCCACCTTGAGAACAGTGATCAAATCCAGTAAGTAGGTACCCAACCCTTGTTCCCTACTTGCATTCATTCTGAACGTAATTGGGTGTGATGTGGTTGAGTACTCTACAAGGATAAATATGTCTAGAACTCAGAGGGGTATATACTTGACATGGAATATAGGTAGACGTTCTCCAAAAGAGTTGGATTCAACCAATAGGAATGACTTGGGTATTAGACATTTGGGGTTGTAAAGAAAATGTAAAGCACAGTCTTGTCTTTAAGGAAGAAACAGGGACAAAGAATATTCCCAGTGGAAAGACATAACAGTATATTGTTGTCTGCATCTTCTGTGTTCTAAAGCAGTACCAAGCTTGGGCAGAGTGAAGGAAATGGCAGATTTATCAGAAGCATCCCTATCTTGTTAACTTCTCAGTGATATGGGAACAGACACCCTCTAAGCTAAGCTGAGACTGAACCTGTTCCTCGCACTCGAAGGGGAGTGGGGGTATGTGGGAAGATGTAACTCAGATAAGATATTTTCTGGGGCAGACACAGGAACAAAAGGACCACGTCTAGATTTTAGAGAAAAGGGTGAGCTTTTAAGGTCCAGGTGTATGTCTGCATCAGAGATCTGGAAGGCTAAGTGTGTATAGCTTATGTACATGCTGAATCCAGCAACCCCAGGCAGTTTTGAATTTCACAGAGCTATGTTCACTGGACTGTGATTATTTCCATGAAGGTAACAGCTGCTGGGTAATTAAAGGTGCCCATTTCAAAACTGGTTATAAAATCATAAATAGCTGGAAATTAAGTGCCTTTAAATTCTGTGGGATTCTGTATGAATTTAATGAGTGGCTTAATATTTTACCAGTACTGAATTCATACTCCTGAGGATTAATAATTATTTTAACTGCCTGCTATGAAGTCACAACTTTACTGGGTACTGAGAGTGATTGAAAAAATGTGCTTTGTAAGCACTTATAATCTAGGTGGAAAGATACACTGTTCTTTAAAAACCAAACCAAACCAGAGGGCTTCCGTGGTGGCGCAGTGGTTGGGAGTCCGCCTGCTGATGCAGGGGATGCGGGTTCGTGCCGCGGTCCGGGAAGATTCCCACACGCCGCCGAGCGGCTGGGCCGGTGAGCCGTGGCCGCTGAGCCTGCGCGTCCGGAGCCTGTGCTCCGCGACGACGGGAGAGGCCACGGCAGTGAGAGGCCCATGTACCGCAAAAACAAACAAACAAACAAAAAAACCAGAAGTCTATCCATTTAAAAGGAATTGCAGTGGACATTTGTCGGGGTGAGGTGAGGAATGGGTGAATCTGAAACTCTGCTCTTTGGGAAATTTTTAGAGTCTGGTAAGAGGAGGGAAAAGGACTTTTTGGCTGTGAAAAACAGCTTGAGTGCAGGAACAGAGGCAGAGAAAAGCAGGTTTCTTACAGGAGAGCATCATGGTAGAAGCTTTGCTGGAAGCTAGCACCAAGGGTTTTAACTCTGCGTTTGGAGGATAGGTTGGATCCCAACCTAAAACTTAGGAGCTGTGTGTCCCAGGTCAGGGACAGGCCACTTTCCTATTCTTACCTTCCTCTTATGCAAATAAGGTTAAGAGGCAGAGGGGAACATCTCTCATAACTGGCTGTGAGGATTAGTTAAATATTACAGGCAAAGAATTTACATCCGTCATGTATTACTACGTACATAATAAATATCAGCTGCTATTATGATTTGAAAGGGAATTAATAGATGCTATTGAAATAGGTGGAACACTCTGACCTCAGGACCTTTGACATCTCAAAATCAAATAGAAAAAGGCATTTCTTTTATGGGGAGGGGTCATCAGGGCTAGCAGAAACTTCTGTCGGGGGGAGGGCTCAGAGGCGGGTGAGCAGACAGCATGATGGGTGGCTTAACAGGACATCTTCCTCTCTGGGGGCCAGACTGTTTCTGGAATGAGCTATTAGTAGAAGATGTCCATAACCTTAGTGTTGCTTGAACAGAATCAGCCAGAGTCCAGGGATCTGGGGAGAGCAGAGAAGGCTGAGCAGAGCTCCTAGATCTAGGCTGCCCTGGAGGTCTGCACAAGTGTTTGGAATTAATAATTAGCTGAAGAGCAAGTTGTTTTTCCTGATGATGTCGTGTGATACTATACATGAAACATCAGGACCTTTTTCTTACTGTTGAAACCAGCCTCCTCACCTACAGCAGATGTCATCCTACTCCTCTTAGTTTTTACAAAGAGATTTTAATATCAGTTAGTGAGTGGTAACCTGAGTATATCAGTGTTCAGTATATTGAATTAATTAATTAACTCATTCATTCAAAATTAAGGGCCTGTTCTTTCAAGTGTGTCCAACAGTGGCCTAAGTATTGGGGATGCCGAGAGAAATAGAGCCTGGTCTCTGCAGCCTGGCGGAAGGAGAGACGCTGCAGCAGACAGAGGCCGTCGGTGCTTAAGGTCTGCAGGGGAGGGTCGTTGGGCAGTGGGACAGTGGGGTCAGGGTGGAGTGGGAGGTGCAGGGGACAAAGGGAATGGCATCTCTTGGTTCTTCTGAGGCAGGAAAATAAGCTAAAACTAAAATTGGTCCAAGACCTGAAGTCCCGGAGGAGTGTAAAATTTCAGAACTGCAGGCACTTGAGTACGATTGGGGTTGGGGAGCTTAGCATTGGTCTTCAGAGACCATGAGCGCTATGCAGAGAGCTTGGGAGGTGGAAGAGAAGAGACAGGGGATATTGGTCTGACCCAAATGTGTTTAGTGGCAGATGAGCGCTTGAGACATTTATGAATCTTCACATTCCCAGTGTGCACAATGCCACCACTTTCCTCCCCCAGGACAGTGACTTAAGGCTTTTCCTGGTTATCTGAAGGAATGGCAGCATGGCGACAAGAGCATCGACATGGCATGAGCTCTTTTAGGTGTCATTCCTTTTTTTTAAAAAAATCATTTTCTTGCATGAATATAAGAAAAAATGTAGAAGGGAAATACTGGATTTAAGAGCACATTAAAAAATTAACCCAGTAGTTTTCATGTTTTAGCAAAGAAGGCAGTAGTGAACTCTGGTATGTGCAGTAAAATAGTGTCTTACAGTTTTACAGTCTCACCAGCGTATGTCCGTGTCTTGTTCCATATGAGGTTACTTCCTAGACCTGCTCTCTTCTGACTAAGGTCAATGTCTAATGAGAATTAATGGCGGAACCCGAAATCTGTAATTTCTTACTCTGCATACTCTCGTTTTAATTAAATTGAAACTGAAAAACAAACAAACCATTTTAGTTCACTGAATTAACGCTGTGGCTGTGGTCTTCAATCCATCACATTTTAGATAATATTGCTGCTGCTGGTATAAACCAAGGGTTCTCTGAGTCACTGTGCTCAGAAAAGTCTATGAAAAAAGAAAAAAAAATGGTAATTTTCATAGGAAAAGAGCACAGTCTGTCAGAGTCCCAGTCTGCTGCTGAGATCATATTTTCCTTTGACGGTATGACTGTTGTACGCTCCAAAGTAAAATGTTTTACAGGGAAAATGTAGGTTTGCCATTTATAAGATCAGAGAAGTCATTTAGTGCCTGCCGGAACGGACAGGACAGAATATACTATCAGAGTTTTTCTTGAGGATTTTCAATATGCAGCCAATTCCTAGGAAATCAAAACTTATAAATACTGTTTTTTGAAGCAGCTCTTTGGCAACAGAGGCCACACTCGCCCAGGAGACCCACTCCCTCTGGCCTTCTCAAGGTCATCATTCTCCCAGGTCCCCCTTCATTATCCACAGCACAGGGTCGTTTGCACAGAAAAAAATACGTTGTAATATTTTCCAAAGTGATAAGAAAAGAAAACTGAACTAAGCCACGTCCCCTTCATTTCACTGGTCTCTTTCTGACCCAAACTCCCAGCAATCCCACCAAGCCTGCTACCTGCTCTTATCAACGGCCTCCTCGTTGCCAAGCGCACGGGAGGTTTCTGAGTCCCCACCGAGGTCATCTAGAAGCAGCAGATGCCATCCTCCATCATCCCTCCCTTCACTGGGCCTCTAGACCTCTTCTTTCTCCTGGGTTCTCTCTCTACCTCACTGGTCCCATCGTCTCAGGCTTCTTTGCAGATGACTCTTCAGCTTTTCAAACCTGGAACTCCATAATACCCCAAGATTTTAGAGCTTTCCTCTTTCTACCCCCCATCTCTAGGAAATCACATTCCATGCCACGTGTATTCTGTGGAGTTTAATTTTTATCCCCAGCCAAGATCTCTTCCCTGGATGTCAGACTTCCTTACAGCATATCCCGTGGCTTCTGGTACAACCTGCCCATCCCACTCTCTTGGTTTTCCCTGAAAAGAGCCTCCTCCCCGTCTTTCCAACTCAGTGAATTACTCCATTTTACCAGGTGTTCATGGCCAACTTCTTGGCATCTTTCTTGATGTCTCTCTCTCTCTCCTCCTCTACCTCTGAACGGCTTTCATAATTGGACCACCTCTCAGCACTTCTGCGGATGCTCTCCTCAAAGCCATCATCCTCTCTTGCCTGGATCATTGCAGTAGCCTCCTACAGTATCACCTTGTCTCAATCTAGTTTTCCAGCAGCCAGAATAATCCTTCTAACACTTAAACCATTTTAGTGCCCCTCTCTGCCTACACATTTTCAGTGGCTTCTAGGCTCACATAGAAATGACATCTAAAACCCTTCCCACTGGCAAGAAGACCTTACAGCCTCAGCCCCATCCTGCCGCAGTCCGGTCAATTTTCTGATGCCACCTTCTCCCCTTTTCCTCTTACACTCTCTTCCTGAGCCACTCTGGGCTTCTTATCTTTCCCCCAAAATGCCACACATGCTCCTACCTCAGGGCCGTTGCACCACCTCTTGTTCTAGTTCTGCATGGATCCTTCATTTAGCTCCTTCAGCCCTCTGCTAAAATGTCACCTGATCAGAGAGGTTTTCTCTGATCCTCTGACCTGAACCAGCCTCTCCCCATATCCCTCTCACCCTCTCCACTCACCAGGTTTCCTTCTTTTTCATTGCACTTATCACCATGCGACCAATTCCTTGTTTGTTTGTGTCTGTCTTCTCGCAGTGGAATGTAGGACTACACGAGCAAAAGCTTTCTTTGTTTCATTCACTGCTGTTCCTTCAGCTTCTAGAACACAGCCTTGCACAAAGTAGATAATCAACAGACATTTGTTTAGTGAATAAGTAGTGAGTGAAGTCTCTTCCTAATACCTTTTTTTTTTTTTTTTTTTTGCGGTACGCGGGCCTCTCACTGTTGTGGCCTCTCCCGTTGCGGAGCACAGGCTCCGGACGCGCAGGCTCAGCGGCCATGGCTCACGGGCCCAGCCGCTCCGCGGCACGTGGGATCTTCCCGGACCGGGGCACGAACCCGTGTCTCCTGCATCGGCAGGCGGACTTTCAACCGCTGCGCCACCAGGGAAGCCCGACAATGGGATTTTTGAATGAAAAGTGTCAAATGTCTTTATGGCCTTTGGTCTCTTTTATGGGGTAATTTCCAAATTAGATTTTCCAAAGTCTGGTCACTATTCTAATTTTTCCTCTTGCATTTTTTAATCAAAAACCACACAGGCATCTAAAACTACTTACACCCAACACTGCTACCCTGTTTTTCTACATTCCCGTTCTCCTTGCTCACAGAAATGTCCTCCCCCGCCCTCTACATGCCCATTTGTCAATGTATCATGGGTTTTCCCCGAATGTCCAGTTTGAAACCTAATAGTTATGTTTGATGTTTCCTGTCTAAACTGAACACGAGCCTTTAGCATCCACTTTCCAGATCCAACTAGTGAGTTTCAGGAAAGGGTTCTGTCCCCCTACCTGCATATTATTCAGTTGCCTAAAAGGATTTTTACAGTTTTTACATCACTTCCCCTTTCTCTGTTGCCTGCTCTTCACTTCTGGTATTGTATCAGCTCTCATTCATTCGTTCATTTGTAAACTTTTTTCATTGCATATAGATACCCAGGAGAGTGTTAGATGCTAGGCAGGTAAGAGTGAGCAAAAGTAGGCAGGGTCCTTGTTTGATGGAGCTACAGCCCAGAAGGAGAACCCATCCCCTTAGTCTTGTTTTGTTAATAGTCCTCAGCTTTCTGCTTTCCTCTCATGGAGAATGTGAACGTGAGTTCCCTGTTATTACTCAGCCAGTAAATGTAATGCTGTCCCACAGCGATAGAATTTTATATATATATATATATATATATATATATATATATATAAAATGTTTTCTCATAAGAGATTTCTAAAGCCATCCAGGTGCTGTATGTTTCCCTCCCTTTAAGTTTTGAGTGGAGTAGCAGGAGTTCAGTTAGGCATTTCAGAGACTCTCTCTCCCTATAACCTTGTTACTATTCATGGCCCTCCGTGATTTCGTCATTCTATTATTCTCTGTTTCTCTGTTTTGTGCGCCATCGACACGCTACCCCAAGAGTGGTCCCAGGAGTGCAGCATCACCCACACCTGGGAGCTTGTTAGACACATAGGCTGGCAGGCCCCGTCCCAGACTTGCTGAATCAGAAACTCTGGGCTGGGGCCGGAAGCTGTGTTTTAAGAGGCCCTCCAGGGGATTCTGATGCCTGCTGAAGTTTTCGTTTGATTCTGGAGGTTCTCAACTGGGCGTGTTTGTCACACTTAGTCTTGGGATTTACTGAAATTCTCTGTCCAGGGCACGGAGATGCTAAACATTGCACAGTCTTTGGGGCAATGACAAACAGATAATTGTCTTGTTTCAAACGCCCCCATCACCCCTATGGAGAGCATGATGAACCTGGTCTAACAAAGATGTTGCCAGGTCTTGAGTATAGTGGCGGGCTTCCTGCTTCTCCTAATTTCCTCACTCTGTTTCTTATTTTTAACTCCATCTCAAAATGTCTACATTCTATTCATCTTTCAAGGCTTGAGTTCAGTAATCTTCCCGGATTTCCTAAGCTGAAATAGTAATATTTCTCCTTGGCCATCCCAAAAAGCAATCTCCTTTGCATTTTATTCATGGATCTAGATTCGCTTACTTATATCTGCCTTCTAATATCATTCTTGATAGAAATGCCTTATCTTCCCTCTTCTGTGCGACTCAGGACAAGTTTATATCCTCAGTGACTTTCTGTTCCAAGCAGTGTCTGGCATTATGGTTTAGAGTAGAAACCTCCCTTCCTTCCTCCTTGTAGTAGCCCCTGAGGGCAAGAATAGGGTGCTACTGACTTATTTAGCGATGTCCGGAAATACGAAAAAAAAAAAAAAAAAAGGAAAAACCCACACATTACAATCCATGACCAAACTCTCATGGGAAGCAGCTACAAGCGAGAAATCTGTGTCTGATAAGTGAATCGCTTCATGCAGAATTGGCGGATGATATAAGAAGCTATAATTCCACCTCCCTCCAGCTGTGTAATTCTAGAAGCCATTTGTGAATACCCTGGGGCAACATAGATTTCTCAATTGCCTCTATTTCCTTCTCAATTGAAACTGATTCTATAAGAAAACAAGATTACCTTCTGGCTCTAATAAATTGAAGATCACAAACACAATTTTATGTCCAAGTTGAATTTTAGAAAGATAAAGCTTGATGTTAAACCTGAGAATTCAGGCCCTCGATGTTCATCCTCTGGATTTCCTTTCCAAGTGGGACAAATGGTAGGGAGCAGCATGCTCTCTGCCTTTGGAAGCTCTGCAGGAGTTAAGATGAGTTGCCTCCTTCAAAACCACAGAAAGGGTACATGAACTGGATGACAACGAGGTGCAACTTGTGGAGGACTTTTTTCCTTTTTTTCACCTTGTGGGATTGTCTTAAGGAGGGAAGGTGTTGTATAAGTCTGCTGGGGCTGCCATAACAAAATGCTGCAGCATGGGTTCTTTAAACACCAGAAATTAATTTTCTTGCAGTTCAGATCAAGACAGGGGTAAATTTGCTTTGTGGTTAGAGCTCGCTTCCTGGCTTGTAGGTCGCTGACTTCTCCTGTGTCCTCACGTGGCCTTCCCTCAATGCCTGCAGAGAAAGTGAGCTCTGTGGTGTCTCTTTTTATAAGGACACCAGTCCTATCAGATCAGGGCCCCACCCTTATGGCCTCATTTAACTTTAATCACCTCCTTAAAACCCCACCTCCAAATACAGACACATTGAGTATTAGGGCTTCAACATATGGATTTTGGGAGGACACAATTCTGTTCACAAAGGTGTATTTTGGTTGAATTCTTATTTCAAGGAGGCTGTGTTTGTTCTTGGCCCACTGGAAGGTGGACACCAAGATGAAATTAGATGTGCAAGAGGTTTTGGGGAAAACACCAGCAAGGAGAAAAGGAGAAGGACCCAGAGGAAGCCGGAGGAGCTTTCAGAGCACAATCCTAGTGTGACCCAGTTGTGTTAGTGTGCTCATGCTGCCATAGCAAAAGACCACAGGCTGGGTGGCTGAATAACAGAAATGTTTTTTCTCGTAGTTCTGAAGACTAGAAATCCAAGATCAACAGGTCAGCAGGTTTAGTTTCTTCTGACACTCTCCCTGGCTTGCAGTTGGCCACCTCACTGTGTCCTCACATGGTCATCCCTCACTCCCTGTGTGTCTGTATTCTAATTGCCTCTTCTTATAAGGACACCAATTGTATTGGATTAGGGTCCACCCTCATGACCTTGTTTGACCTTAATTACCTCTTTAAGGTAATTACCTGTCAACAAATCCAGTCACATTCTGGGGTACTGGGCGGTTAAGACTTCAACATATGAATTTTGAGAGATGCAATAACATCGTGAAGAAGAGAAGGAAGCAGAGGAATTGGTGGGAGATTTTGCCTCATGGTTCTAAGCAGGTTCTCTAAGAGGCTGACGGCTAGTTCTCCAGTCAGATCTGTCCTTGTGTGGGAGGTGCATCTTGCAGTACCAGACCTGCATCAGTACCCCTGCTGCACATGGTCACTTTGCTAAGAGCAGATCATGAGTACAGTGGCCTTGGTGTGATGTGGGCACAGCAGGTGGGACCATCTGTCTGTCATGCTTCCTCCTCCAGGAGTTCTGCGTAGACATTTTCTTGGACACAGTAAAGCCTTCTGTCACATGTTAAAAAGAACTACAAGAGATTTTTAAGATAAAAGCCCGAAAGACTCCCATCAAGAATAGTGATTCAGATAAGAATGTAAAGGTAGGAACTGCAATCATCATGTAAGGTGAAGCAAAGTGAGATAGCACGTACTGTCCCCATAATGGGCAGGGTCTAAACCGGGAGACATGAGTAAAGTCAGACCTCAGATTCTGAGTATTATAAATCAGAATCAGAAAGAAGGGATGACAGTTATTATTACGAAAAACTGGTTACGGCCTAAACCAAACAGAGAACCAAGTTAAAGATACAGTGAAATGTTTGCATCAGAATCATTCCCGAAATTTTAATGTTCATTTATGGTAAAGTCCTAACTTCCTGAAATTTTACAAAATCAAAGTTAGAAATTATCAAGAAGAGAATGGACAACAACTTGTCTTGGATGATGCGGATATTCAAGTGCCCGATGGCAGTGGTAGCGGGGGAAGGCATGGTATATAACTGTGGGCTGGAATTGCTTCCCGGAATAGAATTAACTTTCTGTGAAGGAAATGGAGGTCGTATGTAGTGGGTGGTGCAGTGAGATAGGAGGAACGTCCAAGGTCAGGTAGCATCTTAGAAAGATACTGTTTATCCAATCTGCCCACACCAGTCCTATTACTTACTTGTGGATCTCACGGACGGCCAATTCTATTGGTGATCCTGTGAAATTCCAGTAGTCAGCTGTCCTTCACCAAGAACAGTTGCCAAGTTGATACGGTCCAACGTTGGTTTAGTTGCTATTCTCAAATTTTAAAGTGAGTTATGTGACTTCGGGCTGCGTCCGGTAACACGAGTTCATTTATGATGACTGATTCTGCACTCTGGAAGAATACTCTGCAGTTAACTAAGGAGTTGCCTTAAGCATAAATATATACACAGCAAAATAAAATTAGAATATAAATCCAGCTCCTCTGAGAATGTACTAGACTCATGGCAGTGTCCTACTTTGATAAACAGCTATGGCAGAAGTGAGTTAAGGCCCTGGCCTGCTCTGGCCTCAGGTGTTGGGTGTCCTAGATAAGTGCAATAATCACACAGACTCTTCTGTGTGTTCCATGCAGATGTTCCCTTCACATGGAACCATGCCGGGCTGGTCAGTTCTCCCTAGAATCACCGTCTCTGTGCTGTTACACAGTCTCCAAGGTTCAGAATTCCTGCAGCTTCCTAGGAGCTTTTGTCCATATAAGCCAGTTACTCTCAAGCTGCACTTTTCCTAAATTCATAGCTGGCATGAGTGGCAAAGACCTTGAATGTAGCAAGAGAATCTGAAAACAATTTGATGGATTTGAACGATGTAGTTAATCCACCAACAGGAAAATTAATAAGGGCAAATGTAAATTCCAAAATATCAGTTCCTTAATCCGGGAGCTGTGGTTTGTTGCAACAATGTGATACGAGTCCGTTAATAAAATGGAAGACGGCATTAATAGAAGCAGGGTTTCTAAAGCAAGGGAAGCAGAAGACCTGAGTGATGTAATTTAATTTGAGGCCCTCGGTGCATTGACATGTAGAGAAGCCCATCAGGGACCACGAGAACAGGGAGAGACCTAAAACCATTTTACGTGAGGAAGAGGCAGTGGGACTCAGGGTGTTTGGCTTAGAGAAGAGAAGCTCCGATAGGACAGAATAGCTCAGTTTGAAGCATTGCCACACAGAACTTACTCTTTTTTTCTTTCTTTTCTTTTTTTTTTTTTTTTGGCGGTACGCGGGCCTCTCACTGCTGTGGCCTCTCCCGTTGCGGAGCACAGGCTCCGGACGCGCAGGCTCAGCGGCCGCGGCTCACGGGCCCAGCCGCTCCGCGGCATGTGGGATCTTCCCGGACCGGGGCACGAACCCGTGTCCCCTGCATCGGCAGGCGGACCCCCAACCACTGCGCCACCAGGGAAGCCCTTCTTTTTTTTTTTTTTTTGGCGGTACGCGGGCCTCTCACTGCTGTGGCCTCTCCCGTTGCGGAGCACAGGCTCCGGACGCGCAGGCTCAGCGGCCGCGGCTCACGGGCCCAGCCGCTCCGCGGCATGTGGGATCTTCCCGGACCGGGGCACGAACCCGTGTCCCCTGCATCGGCAGGCGGACTCCCAACCACTGCGCCACCGGGGAAGCCCTTCTTTTTTAATTTTTATCGGAGTAGAGTGGCTTTGCAATGTTGTGTTCATTTCTACTGTACAGCAAAGTCAATCAGCTGTACGTATACATATATCCCCTCTTTTTTGGATTTCCTTCCCATTTAGGTCACCACAGAGCACTGAGTAGGGTTCCCTGTGCTATACAGTAGGTTCTCATTCGTTATCTATCTTACACATATTAGTGTTTATATGTCAACCCCAATCTCCCATTTCATCCCCCCCCCACCTTCCCCCTTGGTATCCATGTTTGTTCTCTACGTCTGTGTCTCTATTTCTACCTTGTAAATAAGATCGTCTATACCAATTTTTCCCGATTCCACATATATGCGTTAATTACGATATTTGTTTTTCTCTTTCTGACTTACTTCACTCTGTATGACAGTCTCTGGGTCCATCCGTGTCTCTACAAATGACCCAATTTCATTCCTTTTTATGGCTGAGTAATATTCCGTTGTATACGTACCACATCTTCTTTATCCATTCCTCTGTTGACAGGCATTTAGGTTGCTTCCATGTCCTGGCTATTGTAAATAGTGCTGCATTGAACATTGGGGTGCATGACTCTTTTTGAATTATGGTTTTCTCTGGGTCTGTGCTCAGTGGTGGGATTGCTGGGTCATATGGTAGTTCTGTTTTTAGTTTTTTGAGGCCCCTCCATACTGTTCTCCATAGTGGCTGCACCAATTTACATTCCCACCAATGGTGTAGGAGGGTTCCCTTTTCTCCACACCCTCTCCAGCATTTATTGTTTGTGGATTTTTTGATGATGGCCATTCTGACTGGTGCGAGGTGGTACCTCACTGTGGTTTAAATTTGCATCATAGAACTTACTCTTATAGCTTCTGTTTCTTCTGGCGACTTAGACTTGTTCACCATGGGATCTGATGGGTAGAGAAGGCCAGGGCTTCGAAACAGAATTCAGCTCCACGTAAGGAAGTGATTTCAAGTCTTTGGAAGAAACTGCCTTGGTAGGTGGTGAGCAAGTTGGCAATTAACTAAAAGCTTTCAGTGCCAAGGTTTACTCATCTGTGATAATAGTACCTACGTTGTAGACAGTGTGAATGTCAATCTGTAGTCTTGTTAGTATAGGCTACACTGCTCATCAGTAGCCTTTTGTTATTATTTTGTGCATAGTTGGATTGCTAGTTCTTTAAAATTTCCATATTATAGTGTGATTCTATAAGTTTTTCATACGAAAATAATTGTGTTCTTGAATCAGAACTGTAGGCTGCCGTCAAATTGCTCTAGGATCCTTGAAAATCTCAGGATCAAGCCTCTCGTGAGTTTAACTTCAAATATAAGTTATTTTCAGTGCAAAAGTAGAAATGGATTTAGGCAGAGAACAGTCTCCTGTCTCTTCCTTTCTTTTTCCCAAACTTTCCTTGCAGGTTGGTACTTGAAGGGCCATAGGAAGAGGGTATAAAATTGTATAACTTCATTAAGGTGCTTTATGAAGGTATATCTTAGCAAAGATGATAAGTTTTGGAATCAGCGGAGTGTGAGTTACAAATCTTTCTTGTGCTGCATGTTTATCTAACTTGATGGCATCATGCAAATCAACTTAACGTCTTTGAGTTTCAAGTTTCTTACCAGTTAAATGGAGGTAATACTGGTTTACAAGCTTGTGAGGATTGGACATTAGGTAGATATTGGTCAAATGGTAGCTTTCTTATTATTCGGCTGTCGAGGGATCACTATAAATGTATCCCGTCATACTTATTACAACTCATAATTATTACAAGGAAAATGTGATTAAAATAATGCCATAAAATATTTTTTTTGTTAACATCTTTATTGGAATATAATTACTTTACAATGGTGTGTTAGTTTCTGCTGTATAACAAAGTGAATCAGCTATACATAAACATATATCCCCATATCTACTCCCTCTTGTGTCTCCCTCCCACCCTCCCTATCCCACCCCTCTAGGTGGACACAGAGCATCGAGCTGATCTCCCTGTGCTATGCGGCTGCTTCCCACTAGCTATCTGTTTTACATTTGGTAGTGTATATATGTCCATGGCACTCTCTCACTTCGTCCCAGGTTACCCTGCCCCCTCCCCGTGTCCTCAAGTCCATTCTCTACGTCTGCGTCTTTACTCCTGTCCTGCCCCTAGGTTCTTCAGAACCATTGTTTTTTTAGATTGCCATAAAATATTGTGGCGAATTTAAAACTTTAGGTTATAAGCCTTAAGAGCATAGATTGTTGATTTGCCATTTGAAGAACTGAATTTTATTTTCATAGTTTAAATGGGTTTCAAAACTGCTAACCATGTCACAGTTGGTGATTTAATTTTTAAAATTTTATGTTATGTTACAATTTTTATCAGAAATAACCTACAAAACTACAATGAAGATAACTTTAAATTTAGTTATTGCAATGTGTATGTATTTGCCTTTGAAGGTCACAATCAGACATTTTGTATTATACTTGCTAATTAAGTTAACAATTTTAATAGACCCCCAAATTTTATCATGAGACTGTTATACAGTAGTAAAAATGAATTATTTCACTGAAATGCCTCATAAAGACTTCTTAGTGAGTAATAGCCATTTTTGATTATCTTTGGCATGATTCTATTTGGAAAGAATTCGATAAACTTTCATTGTCAAAACGTATTTTTGTTAAACGCAGACAAATAACCTATATCCTTGACTGTTCCCTTTTTATTAACGGTCATTTCTTCTAAAGTGGATGAACGCACAAGTACAAAGAATCTCTGAAATCTGAAAGATAAAAAGAACAGTAGCAGCAAAGAAGTTAAAGTAGAAAAGTCCCCACAGTGCCCACCTGGACTTGGAAAAACCACCACAGCTAACATAGTTCTAGGTGCCTCCTTTCTAGGAGAAAAGAACCAATTAATTGAGGAACAGTGAGACTAGCATGATGTAGAAACAATCTTCAAAATGAAATTCAGTATTGAACAACTTGCAGTGGGGAGTGAGAACGTCACTATATTTTCACAGAGTATAATGAATTACGGATGTGCCTGCGTGATTTTACCAAGTCTGCCCATCAGCCAGCTCTCGGCTCATTTTCTGCTGTTTTCTCCAAATACTGTTTAAAACCTACATTTTTCAGCTTAGCATGTCCAGAGCCTCCCACAAGATACAGTCCAATTCTGTTCATATAAAGGTCCAGCTTAGTGCCTTAGAACATGGATACAATGCAAAACAGAACAAAAATGCACTTTTCTAGGAGCTTTTGTGAATGCTCAGTCTCTGGGGTAGCTTTGGGAGATGGAGTGTTTCAACAATTCCTTAGGTCTCTCTCTCGGCTTTTCTTTCTTCCTGCTCTTTTGCACAACAGTAATTAAAATAAATCCTTGCTATTTTATTTGACAAGTTATCTACATCTTTTTTTCCCCTACTTCCAGACTCACTTCCTACTCAAGAACTGGTAGAAGGGCTGCATGTAGATGTCGGACTCATTTTTTAGCCAGAGTCCGTTCTTTTTCATCTACCTCTATTTGGGGGAGAATCACTCTTGCAGAATATCTGACAACCCCATTGACTCTTTTTTACTAATTTCTTTGTTTTCAGTCATAACTTAATGAACATCAACGACAAGTTGAAATAATCTAGGAACCGCCAGCTTATTGTCATCGTTCTTATGTTTGGGCCACACTTATTCTGGAATGAGCTGGCCAGGCCGTAGTTATTACCGACCTGGACTATTCTTGAATGATTGTAATGATCTCCTACCGGCTGTTTCTACCTTCAGTGTTTCTTTCTTCCGAACCCTCACACACACCGATATATTAGTGTCGTTCCTAGAAGATCCTAGTGATTATGTCATTCCCACTCTCAGAAAGCTGCCTGCCGTTTTTGCAGAAGGATGAAGACCCTCTTCCATGTTGTGTAGCTTCAAGGTTTGTGTAACTTAATCTCGCCTTGTTTTTCATCATCTGTGATTTCACTACAACACAAGTCCCTGCTCTCTCTTTTTTTTTTTTTACATCTTTATTGGAGTATAATTGCTTTACAATGGTGTGTTAATTTCTGCTGTATAACAAAGTGAATCAGTTATACATGTACATATGTTCCCATATCTCTTCCCTCTTGCGCCTCCCTCCCTCCCACCCTCCCTATCCCACCCCTCCAGGCGGTCACAGAGCACCGAGCTGATCTCCCTGTGCTATGCGGCTGCTTCCCACCAGCTATCTACCTTACGTTTGGTAGTGTATCTATGTCCATGCCTCTCTCTCGCTTTGTCACAGCTTACCCTTCCCCCTCCCCATATCCTCAAGTCCATTCTCTAGTAGGTCTGTGTCTTTATTCCTGTCTTACCCCTAGGTTCTTCATGACTTTTTTTTTCTTAAATTCCATATATATGTGTCCCATACGGTATTTGTCTTTCTCTTTCTGACTTACTTCACTCTGTATGACAGACTCTAGGTCTGTCCTCCTCATTACAAATAACTCAATTTTGTTTCTTTTTGTGGCTGAGTAATATTCCATTGTATATATGTGCCTCATCTTCTTTATCCATTCATCCGATGATGGACACGTAGGTTGCTTCCATGTCCTGGCTATTGTAAATAGTGCTGCAATGAACATTGTGGTACATGACCCTTTTGAATTACGGTTTTCTCAGGGTATATGCCCAGTATTGGGCTTGCTGGGCCGGCTGGTAGTTCTATGAGTAGTTTTTAAGGAACCTCCGTGCTGTTCCTGCTCTAATAACTCTTTTCTCCAGGATTCTTCGGATGCCTCTTGCATTTTCCTGCTTCACAGCTTTCTTCATGGTACCGGTTCCAGTCAAAAGGCTTTCTTCTGTTCTCTCAACCTCCGATGTGTTCCCCCACTAAATAAAATTTCTGTAACCAAAAACCTTCCAAAATATCCCACGACTTTCCTCTTTTTTCCTCTCTTTTCCCATCCATAGTCCAAAACATCCCCCATATATTCAAAAATTGTGAAATTATTTTTTCCTTGATTTATAGACTTGTTTTCCTGAATTGCTTTAGGCTAACTGTATGAGTTTTCTATTGCTCTTTAACAAATTAGCATAAACCTAGCACCTTAAGGCACACACTTGGCATCTCTCAGTTTTTGTGGATCAGGAGTCTGGCTGTGACATTGTGACATCACTGAGGCTGCTACTTAGGGTCTCAAGTGGCTGCTGTCAAGGTGAGGGGGGGCTGTGTTCTCCTTTTGGAGACTTGCCTGGAGAGGAACCCACCTCTAAGCTGACTAGGTTGGTGGAATCCAGTTCCCTGTGGGTTAGGACTAAGGGTCCTGGCTTCTTGCGGGATGTCTCAGGTTCTGGAACCCCTCTCAGCTTCTAGCCACGTGGGCTCCCAGCTCAGTCGGTTAAGAGGCCAGATTGAAACAGAATCTCTAGAGTGAGTCTGTGGTCAAGACTGAGTCACGGAACCAGTGTCCCAGCACTTTGGTTAGAAGTTGTCACGCCCAACCACACTCAAGGGGAGAGCGTCATAACAGAATATGAACCCCAGACATTGGGTTACAGGGGGCACCCTAGGGGCCGTCTCCATCCATGATGCTAAGTCTTCTCCATGATTGAAGCCTGGTAATGAAGACCTGTGTTTGTATTTCTCTCTCTTGTTCTCTCTCCATTTCTGGAGAGAACACCCACACCCACACACACACACACACACACACACACACTCTGACCTTCCTTGATCACTTGAATTCCACGTCCCTAAAGAGATTCATTTAAATTATTTCATTAATCTAAACCTTCTTTTTAATATAAAGTTCCTTAAATGTATTTTCTATTAAATGACCTTAACTGCCAAATAGTTTTAAAAGGACCTTTCAGAATTAAGCAGATTAACTACAATTCACAGCATTTAAACTCTTACAAAATGTTCACGGTGTCGACTTTGAAGGAGAATTCTGCTGGCGATATATGTCACCCCCATGTGCAAAATCATGCTCTTCACTGCATAACTTCTTTTCCTTCTTATTTCAGTAGTGATATGTAATTTGAAAACTTAAAGTTAGACAGTTAACTCAGTTCACCACAAAGAATTTACAAATATGCTCTGTTATCCACGCAAACTTTTATCTGTGCTGTGGGTTATATTCTTATTTTGCAAATATATTTTAACTTAATTGTCCTTTCAGTCTTGATTCTAAGTCACCTTTTTACTTTTTAAAATCTTTATTATAAAACCAAAGAAAAACGTTCTATTGAAAAACAGCAACTAGAAGATACTCTTTGTGAGATTAGAAGCTTAAAGAAAAACACCTTTGGGAGGAAAAAGAAAAAAATTAAAAACATTTTAAAGAATAGGCTAGTTAGATAAGACTAGAATGTTACACATGTGTTCCACGGATCACCTTGACATATGAAATACATTGAACCAATTAGTGTATCTGTATAACAGAAGACAATCACCTGTTGTTCTACATAAATTTTTGCTACATGTGTTCTGTAAATTTTGTTCTACATAATTAAGCCAATTTTTAAATTAAACTACTTGAACTGCTTGCTCTGATAATCAGGGTTGATTGTAATCAGTGAAATGAAAATAATATTAGCAGAAAATACTGGATCTCTTTCTCTGTCTCACACACACACGCACACACTCTGACGCTCACATAATCATGCTGTAAAATACCATGTGTGTCTAGCCTTGTGTGTGTGTGTGGGGGGAGGCTTGATCTTAGAGCGTTGCTGATGGAACGTGCATTTCTTCTCCATGCTGTACTCTGGGAGCTCCGTCACTTTGCTCAGCAGCTGTACCGTCTTCCATTTTCTCTGCCTCTTCATCCTGTTGCCTCTCTGGAGTCATCTCAGCCCCTTCATTCCGTAGGGATGTCATTTGTCTGTTTTCTTTTAACTCACTCTTTAATCCTTTAATCTTCTAGCTAGCTGCCTATCTTTACTGTCAACTGTACTCTAGACTAAAGCTTCCAATGTATTACATGTCTCAAAGTTACTAAGTCTTTTGGATCCAATAAAAATAGAAAGCATCATCTTTTTCTTAGTTTGGAGCTTAAATGTTTTTATTACACACACAGATATTTTATTATAAATCTCTTTTTCCTCAGTGAAAAGTTTCTGGGGCTGAAGAGCCAGCTGCATTGTTCCAAGCTGACTATTTTAGTGGCAGAGTTTTGCCAAAGCATTGCCAGTTTCGGTTCCTCAACAAGCCTCATTCAACAGGGTCACCTTTGAATCTGTCAGCTACCTAGTACTCTTCCAATAAATATATTTTATGCTTCAAAAAAAAAATAAATAAATAATTTTCCCCTAACCTCAGGTCTGTGATGTTGATCTATGATGATCTAAAAATACTTTCTGATGAGTTGAAAATACAGGGGTCTAGTCTAGTCTAATGTATCTTCTTACAACCTTGGAAACTAAAGTTTAAATCCAGTAGACAAAAATTTGAAGCAGTGATGAGCAATATATGTGTCAGGCCAAAATTCTGAACATTATTTAAATAATTATAAAATGGTGTTTGTTAGAACTGAATGTACTGTTATAGTCTAAGAAAAATGAGATAAGATTATTTAACACATGGGACTGGATAATGGGCTAATTTGAAAAACAAATCATTTTGTAGCCACATTTATGGATGACTTAAGTAAGGTAAGAAAGGGAGAAGATGTTTTATCAGATTTTCTTACAGGTGTTTTTCAAAGCACAACTTTCTTCCACTTTTGGATTTTTGTGAGTTCCTCTAGGTTGTGTGTTACCCGACATGCCTCTGCATAGCCACCAAAGTGATGAGAATGCTGTGGGGCAAAAGAGCCTTGAAAATCACAGGGAGTTTTATTTCCTGCCATGGACTTAAGAGGCAGCTGAATTAATAAGTTAACTATAAAAAAAAAAAAAGACACTTAAATGTAGTTAGGTTTAACTGATTTCCTTTTGGGAAGGGCAGAGTTTCCCTAAAATAGAATAAATACGATTTAATATTTTTAAGTTTCTATCTCAAAGTTGGCAGTGAATCTCAGATTTATATAACAATTTGCATAACAATAGTCCATAGCAGGACTATTTTGCGTAACACGCAGCATCAATGTGGCCAAATGTCATATCACTCCTATGTATAAAATAGATAACTAATGAGCACCTACTATATAGCACAGAAAACTCTACTGAGTGCTCTGTGGTGACCTAAATGGGAAGGCAAAACAAAAAGGAGGGGATGTATGTATATGTATAGCTGATTCACTCTGCTGTACAGCAGAAAGTAACACAAAATTGTAAAGCAACTATACTCCAATAAAAATTAGAAAAAGAAATTGTGAAATGTCAACTCATTCCACTTTTGTGTTAATAAATTATCGGGTTGGCCAAAAAAGTTCGTTCCGGTTTCTCCATAGATGTTACAGAAAAATCTGAATGAACTTTTTGGCCAACCCAATAATATTCATAACATATGATGTTTTTGAAAAGATTGAAAACTTTCATTGGAATTATTTTGTTTTTAAAAGAAAACACCGTTTAACAAATAGTATCACAGCCCCAAAGGACACATTCTGAGTAGGTATGAACACTGGTGGCCAGGAGAGTTTCAGTTCCGTTACATTGGTTCTTCACATTCACATTTTAGCAAAGCCCCAATCACAGCTGTACTTAATGTAACTAAGCATTTTTATATCTCCTGAGTTACCATTCCCTCCTGTTTGTAAAGTGATGATTCTTATTGTAATTGTAGGTTTTGATTCGTTTTAACATAGAAAGATATTAACAAATTATTTACACAGGTTTTTCAATTTAGTTTCTCACATGTCCAAATTAGAGCCAACCTTTAATGTTTACCACAGACTTGCCAAATATTGGCATAGTTCTGTTTTCTACGTGTTTTCAGGTAACTGTGGGCCACAATAGATGCTTATGTAATCTAAATAGGGTGAGGCTTAGGAAAGTGTTTGACTTTACTTCATTTATTCCTTACAGAAAGAATCTATTTTTATATGTGGTCTGACAATTTTTTACCTATTAGATGATATTTTAAATAACAGAAAGAAAAGCAGAAAACCCTCATGGTCTTGTCTGAGTAGTGTAGAAAAGTAGGGGAGGGTGGTGGGGATGGGGAGAGAGAGAGAGAGAGACAGAGAGACAGAGAGACAGAGAGAGACAGAGAGAGAAACAGAGGAGTCCTAGCACAGACTATTTCATCAGTTGGGTTTGTGCTTTACTGTTGGTATGTTTTATAAGGATTAATTTCATCTTGAGTCCAAATTGATGGAGGACGTACTTGTTCAGTACTTCCTGTCACTTGCTTAGCCATTCCAATATCTAGCTAAATCAATTTTATTTTTGGTTTGAAGAGAGGTGACTTTTGCAGTCCACACTACTAGTTATGTAGTTGATGAACATGAATGGGCTAGAGAAAGAGCCAATACTATTCCCAGTGTCACATTTCTGAGCTTTCAGGAAAGCATATTCTACACGGGAAGAGACCTTTGTTTAGAGGCGGACTAGATGACAACCCAGGAAGTGCCCCTTTCAGAAAGATTTAAAAGCAGATTTATTATTTGTGTCTCTAAGTTAAAAGGGACTGCTTTCAATGACGACATTTTGAAACATCCCTGAAGCCTGACTCATTGTACCCTTGCCTCTGCCTTTTAAAATTTTCTCCTCCCATTTAATAAGGGATTTTTAAACATAGAACATCGTGAATCAAATGTAAAACGCTCAGTACAGATTTAAGCTAAATAAAGTCTTGGGCACCGGGAACGGATTCCTCTTCCGTACCAACTCCCCAAGGAATGATATCCATCATTCATGCCTTATGTTTCCGTGATTTTTCATGAGACAGAAATGTCCTCAGCACTTCTGGGACTAACAGAGATATTTGGTGTTCATCAGAGTAATTTAGCCTGTGCGCGTAACACTGAATTTCTAAGAGTGTTTAAGACACAAACTGAAATTGGTTAATTAAAGTGTGCAACATGCAGGGACATTAAAAACTGTTGATTTTGCCTTTGTAGGGCAGTTCTTTAGTGCGAAGACCTAACACTGATAGATAGATTTTTCTGGCAGCTTCTGTAGTCGTGAGCACCAGGGAAGGGGCGGGCTCACTCAATCTTGTTGAATGCTAAAGCCTCTGGCAAGTATTGAAATTGGAATTGATCATTTCCTAAGGGGCAGCATTTATCTCTCTTCCTTAATGTATCACCCTGTATATATTTTTGTACATGAGCTTCTCTGGGGACAACAGTTATAAATGTTTAATGGGGCATATGTCAGAGTATAAAAAAGAAAAATGTACTGATTAACAAGACTCAAAAAGGTAGGGGTGAAATAGTAACCTGGGAAATATCAGAGTCAAGTTAACAACTAAGAGCATGTGGTTTATTTGATGCTGAGTTGACAACTGTTAAGAACTGGTGTCCGGGGTGCTGATAGGACTTGAGCAGCTCTGCTACGTCATTCTGAGTGACCAGAAACTATGAATTCGAAAGCATTCTCAATGTTCATTCTTGAGGCTAAACATATATTTCAGCACATTGGCGGAAAATTTTCCAAATGAATATTATACAGATAAGAAAGCTTAATTATCCCTTGAAACTGTTCCTTTCCTGCCTCAGAATTATTGAAAAACACAAATAAGATGTATGCAAATAAAAGTATTTGACATTAGATTTTCTGTATAGATAGTTTTATAAAACATGATTATAATAAAGTATATATGGTTTAAGAAGGTTATAAAGTTTAAGAGCATCACAGTAGAAGGATTGTAACTTTTTATTGTGATAAAATCCATCGAAAATAAAACTTCCCATTTTAATTATTTTAAAGCGTACCATTTACCACATTCGCAGTACTGTGCACCCATCACCGCTATTTAGTTTCAGGACATGTCATCACCCCAAGTGGAAGTGCTGTATCCATTAGACAGTCACTCTCCGCCTTCCTCTCTCCCCAGCCCTTGACAGCCACCAGTCTGCTTTTTCCATCTTTATGAATTTCCGTATTCTTGCGATTTCCTATAAGTGAAATCACACACTATATAGCTTATTGTGTCTGGCTTCTCTCATTTAGCTTTTTAATGTCCATTTATGTTGTAGCACATACTCCTTTCCTTTCTCATAGTTAAATAATATTCCATTATATAGATATAACTCTCTTTGTTTACCCATCAGTCAGTTGATGGGCATTTGGGTGGTTTTCATCTTTTGGCTGTTGTGAATTGTGCTGCTATGAACATGTATGAACAAGTATTTGTTTGAGTACCTGTCTTCAGTTCTTTGAGGCTTATATGTAAGAGCGGGTTTGCTAGCTCATATAGTTATTTATGTTTAACATTTTGAAGAACATTTAAACTTCTACCGTGGTCACTGAACCATTTTTTCATTCCTACCTGCAATGTATGAGGGTTCCAACATCTCCACATTTTTGCCAATACTTGTTTTTCTTTATTTTTAAAATTTACTGTAGCTGTCCAGTCATCGTAGCAACTGTATTTGTGGAAGACCATTCCTTCCTTCACTGAGTGATCTTGGACTATCTTTGAAAATCTGTTGAACATAAATGTATAGGTTTATGGGTTCTGAATTCTTAGTCCCATTTCATTGGTCCATATGTCTGTCTTAGGCCAGCACCACACTGCTTTGATGACTATAGCTGTGCAGTAAGTTTTGAAGTCAGAACGTGAGTCATCCAACTTACTTTTTCTTTCTTTTCCACTTCTTTCTTTTTCAAGATTGTTTTGGCTATTTGGAGTACTCCTATGAA
The DNA here is from genome assembly GCF_000442215.2 of Lipotes vexillifer. Taxonomy (NCBI): domain Eukaryota; kingdom Metazoa; phylum Chordata; class Mammalia; order Artiodactyla; family Lipotidae; genus Lipotes; species Lipotes vexillifer. The sequence continues at coordinate 84,658 of NW_006777784.1, forward strand.
TTTTAGGCTCAGCTTTTCTTTTTTCTGCAAAAAAAAAAAAAAAAGCTATGGGTTTTGATAGGGATGTATCTTGGCTTTTTTGATAAGAAAATGTCCTGGAGAATGAAGGAGGACTTTGCCATCTCATACCTTCTTTTCTCCCTTGAAGAGGTACTTTAGTTTTGTTCCCACTGATATTAGTTTAGCGGGTCAATTTAATGAAGAATAGTCACTACTTAGTAACCAACATTTCTAAATTTTAGTATTCATTATTTATACAGTAATATAGCAAAATTTTCATTAAAATCTTTTAGTTTGAAATAAAACACAGTAAAATTTGCAAAAATATGCAACTATCATTTGTCAAAAAGTGAGCAAGTAGATGAAAGAATAAAATAGAGTCCAGAATGAGGCCCACACATATATAATCATATGATTTCCTACAAAGATGTAGTACAGTGCAATGGCATGTGAAAAGAGCATCTTAAAGTTATGTAATATAAATTGACAGTGGGTTATAGAGAAAGAAAATAAAAAGTGCAGCGTGTATTTATACCGTGTGCCTTCTGGATTTACTGTTTCCACATCAGGGTCTGAAGAAGTATGATGCACTTAAATCATGTTGTCATGAGCTGTCTCTCTGGGTCTGTTCTGGAATATTTTGAGAGATAATGATTTAGGATTGGCTTAGGTACAGGAGCCATTCCTGATTCCCACCAGACATATATACTGTAACATTGTAATATATGCTAGAATTCTATAGAACAAGTGAGTTTGATAAGAGCATTTTTCTGAATATCTTTTCAGCTGCATGTCAGCAAGGTCCTTGAAGGAGGAAGGGAGGAAATGGGTTACAAACAGCATTTGAAGAAATAAGTGTCAAATACTTTTCCAAAACAGATTCAAGATATTCAGCCACAGATTCTAGAAGGACTGCAAATCCCTCTAGTGTCTAATTATTTCTTATTTGTCTTCTGTCTTCTCCACCCACCAGTCCACTAGATGATAAGCTCCGTGAAGGCAGGATTTTTTTCCCATTTTTCCTCTGCCACACTCCAACTTCTAAGATAGCACATAAAAGCACATAAAAGACACTCACTGGATTTTTGTTGCATTGGTCCCAACTGCATGACTGGGTTGGGATTGGAGATTTGGGTCACCCTGGCAATGGGGATCTTAGATCTCATGCTTAACAATCTCTGGCCTTTTAGTCAGATCCAGTTTTAACCAGGTTGGGTAGGAAAGCAGAAATCTTAAGCCCCTTGCAAATAATATGGAATTAGTCTTAACTGCTGAAAGCCTGGTAGGTGAGTGTGGCTTAGGTGGGCCTCCACCCACTTGCTTCTCAGGCCCACCAAGCTGATGAGTCTGTGGTTCTCTGCTAAGTGTGGAACCCTACTGCAGCCCCGACCCCATCCCCCAACCTCAGTGGTCTCCTTTTCCAAGAGAGGGGCTGATATAATCCTTGAGTGTCCTGGTGATGCCCGTGGACCTGAGCCAAATCAGAAACAACCACTTAAGGTGTGACTGAGCGACTCACCTGAGTATGGATTCGAGGCAGATACTCACCATGGTCTTCAAAACCCATTAGGCCCTCTTACGATTATTGCCAGGCTGAGGTGGAAGCCAGCTACACAGCCTCTTGGATACTGGTTTCCACTGCTGCCTCTCTTCCCAGTATTATAATCACTGAGATGCCCTGACGTTAAAAATGTATGGTTAGATGGGCACATCCTTGACTGACTGGACTTAAGAATTTGGCGACAGAACCTGGGCATTTATATCTTTTTAAGTTCTACTAGCTGTCCTAGAGCATAATGAGGGTTGCGAATCATTGCCCCAGGCTCAGGCTGTGCACTGACTGGAGGCCCCCCATCCGTGAACACCCTGACCTCCTTGCCAAATGCCCCCAAGATTCATGTTAGGTAAAGGCTTGGATAGCTATGTATTTATTGAGGATAAAATTGTGTGTTCTGAGGAATACTGTGGCTCACCCAGCAGTGGGGACCAAGTTTTCAATGGCTAATTCATGGGAAAGAAACTGCCATGAATTGTTCACTTTTCTTTTTATTAATCCCTTTGCTCTAGTTGAGGTATTCAGAGGTAATTTGCTAAGGTAGCAGAATCCTAGCCGTTCTTTTTTCCTTCAGAATATCTTTAGGGGGACACTGGCACCAGAATCTCCTGGAGCGTTTCTTTAGAATGCAGAGGTTTTTTTTGTTTTTTTTTTGCGGTACGCGGGCCTCTCACCGTCGTGGCCTCTCCCGTTGCGGAGCACAGGCTCCGGATGCGCAGGCTCAGCGGCCATGGCTCACGGGCCCAGCCGCTCCACGGCATGTGGGATCTTCCCGGACCGGGGCACGAACCCGTGTCTCCTGCATCGGCAGGCGGACTCTCAACCACTGCGCCACCAGGGAAGCCCCAAGAATGCAGAGTTTTTGATTCCATCCCTGAACTACTGAATCAGAGTAACTGGAGGTGGACAAGAGCGTGATTCTAAAGGGGGAAGAAATGGCCCCCAGCGGTGGACAATTCGGTTCTTGAGGGAGAAATATCTTAACTTTAACAAGGGTCTGTCACCCTTTGTGGGTCTACAGTACACAGCAGACATCCAGAATGTATGTGGTTTTACAATTTCATGGTGGAACTTAGTGGGAGAGAATAATGAAAAGTAGGTTGGAAAGCACTGAACTGTGAAAAGCGATTCAAAAAACCATCCTCAAGTCATTCCTAGAGATCCTAAAATTTGAGTTCTCTGTAGGGCAGGAAATCTGTATGTTAGGCAGTGTTCTGTGCAAATAGGCATTTCTGTGGCATTGATAACATAACTTCTCTATTCCTCTTTTTTGCTTCCCTTCTTTACTGACGTATAACATCAGCTCAACTTTTTCAGGCATTTCTCGGAAGACTGTCAATTGTCATGGAAGCTCCTCTCCTACATTTTTAGAAGTCCTGACACTGTTTTTTGTTGTTGCTATTCATTGTAACTTTTTATTTAGAAATGAAATTAAACTTACAAATCATACAAAGAAAGCCCATGTACCCTTCAGCCAGGTGGGCTGTTTGCTAACATTCTGCCACGTGATCTGTCCTTCCCTCTGTCTAAAAAAATGCCTTTTTGCAGGGCTTCTAATGAGGACAAAATTTAGAGCCCATGGTTATGTTTTGTTTCACTCTTCCTTGGATCTGTTGATTTCAAACATAAAATCTTTGTGAATACAGACCCAGTGTTATCATGAGAATCGTGAGAGCAGTCATAGATTGCTGTGCTTTCAGATGTCCACCGCAGCTCCTGTGATCGCCAGAGCGCTTTTACTGTCATCAAGTTGCTATCAAATTACTATCATCAGTGGTTGTCATCAACACAGATACATCACAGTCATATCTAGACACTTAAAGTGATAATTATCAGGTGGACCGCTGGATTTGGTTGTGGTTGGTGATGGTGGGGACATCAGGGAAGACAGCTGCAGATTCTATTAAAAATGATGTATTTTCATCCATTTTTACCCCAATAGCTGAAGATTTCGAGACTGAATGTTTCTTTTTAAATATCAAATCATGCCCCCCACGCAGACATTTCGACAGAGTTTCTGTGGCAGCTTGATGATGAAGCCACAAATATACAATAAATGCTGAATCAGTTCCAAGCAGCAGCCCTATAAAAGGAGCCTAAACTTCATTATTCTGTTTGGTCCCCAGATGGCTGTTTCCTTGCAGATTTTATTGTCATGGAAAGACTCCCAAGTCGTGGTGGTGTCATTTCACTTGACTGTCGATTCCAACCGTGTTGTTCCAAAGTTGCTATGAACCCATACCTTTTTGGAGAAAGTGTTTTAACCTAAATTTGGACAGTTTCCTACAAAATTAGTTATTATGAGGACATTAACATAGATCTTGATTCCTGTTGTGGTTCCTGAGTTGAAGGTGACCTTTCAACTCCCTTGTGACATGAGAGGTAAAGTGTCCTGATGCTCTTCATGGTTAAGAACACAATCCTTGGAGTCATAAGGCCACCGCAGTTTTAGATCCACCACGCTACCATCTCATAATTTTTAAGCCTCAGTTTCCTTCGCATAATTTATAAGCCTTAGTTTCCTTATCAGTTGTATTGATACTAATACAATTATAGTATTTGTATCATTGAGTTGGGAGAATCGATGTAATTCTTGTACTAAAGTACTGAGAACAGTATCAGATCCTACGTACTTAGAAAAGCTCAGTGTGTACTTATTATGCAAGTGATATTTTCTTAAATATATTTTTACATCTCGGTACCTTAGGCAGTGTCCCGTTTCTAACCCTCAGCAGAGACATAGGATTTAGCACAGTCTACAGCGTGTGTATGTGAAGAACACATTTCCTCCTTATTTAGTCAAAAGTTGATGTTGTCTTATTCTTGCGCTGCACCCGTGGTATTTGGGGGCAAATACCGGTCTGTATCCAGTCTCCGGTTCTGCTTTAGTTCTGTCTGATAGTGTGAACAATTTGTCAGAAAACAGTCTTCTACCTAGGAAAAGAAGATGCCAGATTCCCCCTCCTTTTCTCCTGAGGCTGATGTCTGGCTGGGTGAAGGAAGGGCCGGGGCTTATTCGTCAGTCTCACTGTGGCAGGAAGGGAGCTCTGCGGTGGCTGCGTACAGAGTCCTTCCTGGGCGCCCTTGGCCAATCCCCTAATCCACCTCGGGGCCACTCCCCGTACTGTGCTGGGGCTTTACTCTCATAGACCCTGAAAGCCGCTTGTTGAAATGTCAGGAGTTCATGAGTTGGTTGTAAAACAGTTAAACAAAGGCTATATTAAAAACTAAAGTATAGGGCTTCCCTGGTGGCGCAGTGGTTGAGAGACCGCCTGCTGATGCAGGGCACACGGGTTCGTGCCCCGGTCCGGGAAGATCCCACATGCCGCGGAGCGGCTGGGCCCGTGAGCCACGGCCGCTGAGCCTGTACGTCCGGAGCCTGTGCTCCGCAACGGGAGAGGCCACAACAGTGAGAGGCCCGCGTACCGCCAAAAAAAAAAAAAAAAAAAAGAAAAAGCCACAGGATTTAAAAATAAATCAATAAATAAAAACTAAAGTATATAAACTTACAATTAAGTAGATTCTAATAAAAAACGATGGTAAAGCTCAAAGCTCATCACTTCCTAATCAGTTCACTACATTTTTCTCTTCTTTATGTGCTTGAAGTTATTTACATCTCTTTTGTGTGTGTGATAGAAATGCCACAAAATTGTGAGCTGGGTCACATCTCCTGCCAACTCTGGGTTCAGTGGTGCCACATTGGTAGCTTGAGATCAACCATGGTGGGAGAATTACACCCCAAGAATTTGCCAGTGCCACAAACCAGGGCTTGATTTATTTGTCTTCATGATTGTCTAGAATTAAAGAAGTGATGGAGGAAATGTTAATGATGCAGGTTATACTTAAAAATGTATTGTGTCAGTAGCCACTCTATTGTGAACACTGCCAAAATGTGGTAAAATATGATTACATTTTTCAGAAACTAATATCTGATTCAGCAAAGATGTCATTCAGGTCATTGATAGATGGATGACGCTTTGACGTCCTTCATTATTTCACTTTAATCTTACTCAGGAGTTAGGAAATCTTTTCTGTGAGGCTCAGATATTAAATATTTTAAACTTAGTGATCACATACAGTCCGTGTTATACATTCTTCTGGACATTTTTGGTTTTTTTAATTATTGTTTTTCCTCACACACCCTTCAAAATGCAGAAATTGTTCTTAGTTCAAGGGCTATACTCTGATGGCTTTTGGCCTGCCACTCATAGTTTCCTGACCTCTGGCCCATACTCAGTAATGTCAATGAAAATATCAACCAAAACTTCAAGGTCACATTCATTAATTGTAACCGTAGATTGGCTGTGGATACAGGAATTTTTAGTAAAAATTATCTAAATCATTCTGTAAGAATCAATTGGCTATATGGATATTACAATAAATTGTGGGCTGCACAGCCTTTATAGCAGTAAAATGTGTAGTAAATTCCTAAGTGCATATCCATCCATCTATCCATCCATCCATCCAACCATCCACCCATCCATCCATCCTTGCATCCATCCATCCATCCATCCGTCCACCCATCCATCCATCCTTCCTTCCTTCCATCCATCCATCCATCCATCCATCATCTAAATATCTCCATCTCATCTCCATCTCCATCTGCCGTTGAGCATTCACAAGCACACCAGTGTGGCCCACCTGCTCCTGTGGAGATTACCCATGCATGTTCTGTGCTTTGTAAATGGTCTCCCTGAACTAGATGGCTCAGTCCCACCTTGGCTGTCAGTGCTGCCATGGACCCCTCTTTCTGCAGTGGTGGCTCCGATCCCTGTTGTGTCCCAGGCTGGTCAGTCCATTTTGCATCCTCTGAAACAGAGCCATGAACCCTCAAGCTGCACTGAATCACCCCTCTCATCTGAGCCTGAACCTTTATTCAGGATTTAAACTGCAAGTGGGAGCAAGAAACCCCCCTCTAGCCTTTGTGCTGACCTCTCTTATTGTCTTAGTCTCCTCAGGCTGCAGACTGACAAATATACAAATATGCCAGAGACTGGGTGGCTTAAAAAATACTTGGATTTCTCACAGTGCTGGAGGCTGGGAAGTCTAGGATCAAGGCACCAGCGGATTTGGCTCCTGGTGGGACCCAGCTTCCTAGTTCATAGATGACCTTCTTCTCCTTGTGTCCTCACCTGGCAGAGAGAGAGCTCTAGTCTCTTCCTCCCCTTATAAGGGCACTAATCCCATCGTGGGGGCTCCACCCTCATTACCTCCTAATCACCTCCCCAATGCCCCTCTTCCTGATGCCATCACACTGGGGATTAGGCTTCAACATATGAATTTGTGGGGGGCGGGGGTGCACATACATTCAGTCCATAGCACATGAATTTGTGGGGGGCGGGGGGGCACATACATTCAGTCCATAGCACTTACCTAAGGGATCTTTTCCTCCTTTGCTTAATATCCTGTGATCCTCTTCATTGGCCACAGAATGACTTCCAACTCCTGTAGTGTGATGTAAAATATCCTCCACAACAAATGCCTCCAAGTCACACACAATCTGCCACTCCTAAGGGACTGTTCACTGCCCCTTACTCATCATTCTCCCACCATCCCCTGCATTGTCCTCTTCACCCTCTTTATCCTGCCTTACAAATTGTACACGCATCCTTCAGTGAATATTGGTAAATTTGTGTTGCTTATATCCTACACTTAAATTCAACATTTAATAATCAAAAGGTTTTGCGAAAATTTAGAGTAAACCTTAAGATATGTGTTCAGTGATATATTATTATGGGTTTCATGACTTATAGTAATTATACTAATAAAAATCATTTAGTGATCCTCATGCAGTGCCAGGAGGGTGGGTTAGCTTTCCCAGTGGGGCTCGGCCTCAAATCTGTCTAACCCCAAGGCCAGTGTATCACAGATCTATATTATGTGTAATTCACCACATGTGTGCATGGTGGATTCTGTGTAGAAATCTGACAGCGTTTTACTCATGTTTGAACTATATAATATAATCTTCCTCTCTATTTGTGATCACGCTAGTACAAATTCTTTGCTGTAGAGAATACAAAGCACCAAGCAGATATCAGCTAGTTCAAGATGAATGATTTCATTTGCTAAACAAATAAATATTAGGGTAAAAGTGCTCTTTTGATTCTGACAAAACCATTGGTAAACATAGTTAATGAACTTTCTGTTGTCACGAACAGACTTTTTAAAATTAAGGGTAAAAGTATGTGAGGGAACAAGATGTGTCTGCCCTCTGAGCTGTACAGTTAGAGCTGGGACGATGGTAACAAACTAGAGATTGGAACACAGGGAAGATTTGGGGTGACGTAGAAAAGAGTATGTGTTCTGCCGACATTGCGGATTATGGAGAAAGTTAAAGGAAAGACAGTATGCTCAGTGAGGTATGAGTTTGAATCTGAACCATTTTGTACCATTCTGTGTAAGAATGGACTACAAGAGGAACTGTTGCTTTAGTTATTTGTGGAAAAAGCATGAATGGCTTGTTATGAAAGCTACAATACTGCCGTTAACCGTGGAAACTGGGATAGTGTCTTGGGGAATGGATGGACCTCTTGGATCCCATGGCAATTTGCAGAGAATGAGACATAATCCACCTCCCAAGGGCTTTCCATGTCCTACCCAGTCCACCTTTGTTGCTCAAATGGAAACGTAGGTCACTTTCCAGCTGTGCCTTTATTCTGGTGAGTAGCATCTGTTTTGATTTGTTTGACATTACTAATTTAGATACACATGGCTTTGGGAGAATGATGGAAACAGGGCTAAGGGGTAATTGCAGGAAGGGAAGTTTAATGTACAAAGTGTAAACTTTTATTGTTTTAAGCCAATAAGTCCTAATGAGTTAAAAAAAAAAAAGTGAAGTGAACTAAAGCATACATGAGCCTAGTGGAGTCATTTCTTCCTTTTTATTTATTTATTTTTGTTCTATAAAGGATGCACAAGCCAGGCACTTCAAAAAAATAAATGCAAAAGAAGTGTGTTCCCCTTTCTGAATAATTTGCATGGCTGTAATGGGTGGTGATGCTGACAAACCAAGAAATAAGTTTCAATGTGAAGGGAAACACTGCCGATCTTAAATACACAAAAAGGTCAGATGGCAATTCATGCATCTCCTTTGGCTTTCATGGCTATTTGAGATTTAGATACTAATGAAATGCTACACCTTTTGATTCAGGATGTTGAAGAAAGATGCCGTGTAACTCTCCGCTCTCATTCTTCCAGCGCTGCGGCTCCTGAAGGAGGGCGCTGACCCGCACATGCCCATGTCTTCAGGAGGGACCCTGCTCCATCTGGTAAGAGCTATGATGACCGGGTGAGCGTGGGTGACATCAAGTGGAAGGGGAACCAATTATGGGCTCCAAACTCAGTAGCAAAATGCACATGTAACTGATGATGATCAGAACAATGATGTGTTTCAAGTTAACAGGCTTGGATAATGACACATTAATGTTTGTTAATTACTCACATTATAGTTTGTAAATAATGGAGTTCAAGTCTCTGCCCTAAAGAAGATGCTTTTGAACATGAATAGTATTCAACAAATAAGCAAAACAATGTTGTATCAATTATAGAGCATTAGGCAGCCATCCTTTCTTTTACTTTTACATCCTGTCTTTCACTTTCTTTATTGATCCAGTGAGCTTTTACTATTCTCTGCTTGTGACCCAGATCGTATAAATGTGAATGAAACTTTACTACATTCTTTTGGAAACAAGCAGGCAACGATTAAGTGAATAATCAAGTAAGTAACCACATAAACAAATAAATTCGGTAGTTTTACATGCAAGAAATTTTTGCTGATTCAGTTAAGGGCAAAAATGAAGTAAAAGGAGATGTCAGTAATTATTCTGTTTAGTGGTCTTTGGGGCTAATTTAAAGCTTAAAACTTGCTTTTGAAAAATGCCAAAATTAACATAACATAAAAACCTAATTGAGAATTGTCTACCAATATTTCAAAAATGCTGTATTTCCTCACATTAGAGCAAATCCATGTTAAAGGAGGTCGCGCATCGATCTGATGGAAGCTCCCTAATCTGGTATTGGATCTCAGCCTTGTCTGCCCCCCTGGAATCACCTGGGAGCTGTAAAATGTCAGTGTCTGCCTCCCAGTTCCCCCCCAGCCTGGAGATTCTGACTTAATTTTTCTGGGATGCAGATGGAACATCGGGGTGGGGCACAGCTCCCCCAGGTGATTCGAATTTACAGCCAAGGTTGAGAACCACTGCCAACAAGAGAGCCTTGTGTCTGCCCAAGACTGGAGGCATCTGGGGTGCAGGCAGTCATATTACGCATGCAGAAGAGTGGAAAAATAACTCTGAATATTGATGGGGAACATCACAGTCGAACGTCAGCCATTTCTCTCCAACATTGACTGAGATGGAAGAGAGATTTCTGGATTCCCTTTTCCTTCTCTGGAGTGTTTTGGTTTTGAAACCTCTCTCTTTTCTCCTCCAGTCGTTACATGGCTTACGTGGCATTTTCAAGGGCTCATTAGTCCTGGATCCTAGGTTTGGTTTTTTTTTTTTTGCGGTACGCGGGCCTCTCACTGTTGCGGCCTCTCCCGTTGCGGAGCACAGGCTCCGGACGCGCAGGCTCAGCGGCCATGGCTCACGGGCCCAGCCGCTCCGCGGCACATGGGATCTTCCCGGACCGGGGCACGAACCCGCGTCGCCTACATCGGCAGGCGGCGGACTCTCAACCACTGCGCCGCCAGGGAAGCCCCTAGGTTTGGTTTTGACAGGCAATCTTAGACTAAGGACATGCTGTGAACAGCTTTCCAGAGATAAAGATTTCTCCTCTTGGTCACTATCTTTGGAATCCTTACCAGGAGGTCCAGTACTTTATTAGGTAAGAAGCTGAGAAATAGAAGAATTAAGCTCACGCAGTAGTAGATAGTACTGGAGCTTAAACCCTGACCATCTAACTGTAAATACTGTAGTCTTTCCCCAGTAAATTCCCCAGTGATACCTGGATTAAGTTTTCAGACAGCAAATTATTCCAGCTGGGCTAGTGGAAGACAGACCTTTGCTTTGAACAAATCATGTCAGTTCATTGTTGGTATTAACCAGGAATGTAATGTATTCTTACCCTGTGTGTGTGTGTTTGACAGAAAGAGAGAGAAAGGAAGAGAAGTATGGCCATTTCTTCATATATTGGATTGGCCAAAAAGTTCGTTCGGGCTCTTTCTGTAACATCTTACGGAAAAACCTTTTTGGCCAACCCAGTGTATGATGTATCCAACTTTTATGAGCACCTAAGACTCAGTCTTCCCAATCAGCAGAGCAGCGGTTGCTTTCTTCACCTTAAATGCAGCCAGAATGCTGCCGTCCCTCTACACCTGGATAAACCGCCCTGCCTCTTCCCGGGACCATCAGCTTCTTTCCTCACCTCCCTGGCCCCGTCGCTGTGGCCCCTACAGTCTGTTTCTCCCACAGCAACCAGACTGTGTCACTCCGTCAAAATGCCCCAGGAACTTCTCTTCCCACTCAGGGAAAACTCCAGAGTCCTGCGACGGCCACGTGGAATGTGCCCACACCTTTGTGCCCTCATCTCCAGGGACCCCCTCCTGCTCTAGCTGGTCCTTTAATGTGCCCACCATGCCCCTGCCCACGTGCTTTCACCACTATTTCCACTGGAACATTCCCCTGCCGAAATCTGCATGGCTCACTCCCCCGCTTGTTTCGCCTCTCTGCTCAAAAATCATCTAACAGAACAACCTTCCGGGGCTTGCCCCAAAGGATATGGCGACCCGTTCCCACCACACCACCATCAGCTCAACTTTTATCCGGTTGTTTGTTTCGTTCCTTGTAACACAGTTGCCACCAAACAGATCATAGGCTCAGGTGATTATGTTCTGTTTCCCAGACTGTCAGCCCCAGGAGGGCTAGGACTTGGCCTCTCATCACTGTTATGTCTGCAGCACTTGGGAGAGTGCCTGGCACTTAGTAGGTGCTCAGTAGATTTGTCTGATAGGCACATGAACCCATTAACTACTTAATTAATTAATATATAATGCTGTGATAGATACTAGGGGTGCAAAGATGTAAAACACAGTCTAACAGAGTTTAGTTTTCTGAGGCAGAAAGAAAAATAAACCATTGATTACAGCAGACCTGGAAGCAGGATAAGCAGGTGATAGAGAAAGAGGAAAATGATGAGACCACTTGGCCAACTTCAGAGGTAGCCTTTTCTCACCCTCCTCATCAGACTGAATTACTCTTGTATCCAAGGTCTCATGACACGTGATCCTTGCTTCTGCTGTCGATCTTGTCACAATGGATTGTAATTAATGGAGGATGTGCCTTTTTTCTCTGCTGCTAGACTGAATCTTCAGAAACTGTGATGTCTTAGATACTTTTATATCCTTAGCATGGGATGCGTGGTAGATACTCAACACATCATAAATGAATGAATGAATGAGTGGATGGATAGATGAACTGTCAGAATATAAGGATCTTTTTGGCTAATGAGAAGGTCCAGGTAACCGAGTCTAAAGGCAGTAGAGTCAGAAGAAAGAAGAAATGAGAAGATGAAGGTGATGAGGTGGACGGGAAGCGCTGTGTTAGCTCTGGGTCCAATGCAAACACTCTGCATTTTTACACTGTTAGACTTTGTTTGTGAGACTAAGGTAAAGTGGCTTTGAAACCGGAATACATGTAAGTAAACTTCCTGATGGCTACAGGAATGTGGACTCAGCGCTAAGCCTCCTTTTCCCTGGGTTACTGGGGAAGGGTAAGCTGTGACAAAGCGAGAAAGTGGCGTGGACATGTATACGCTACCAAACGTAAGGTAGATAGCTAGTGGGAAGCAGCCGCATAGCACAGGGAGATCAGCTCGGTGCTTTGTGACCACCGAGAGGGGTGGGATAGGGAGGGTGGGAGGGAGGGAGACGCAAGACAGAAGAGATTTGGGAACATATGTATAACTGATTCACTTTGTTATACGGCAGAAACTAACAGACCATTGTAAAGCAGTTATACTCCAAAAAAGATGTTAAAAAAAAATGAAAAATTGCAGGTTGCCAGAGAGACAAAATTACAGGGTTTCAAAATTCCTTAGGTACTGAAAAAGGCAATTTCGCCCTCAAAAATGTAAAGTGTGAGCAGCTCTGTGCTCACCCCACCTCTTGGGCATCCTGCAGTATGAAGCCTGTTGCTTTATCAGCGCCGAAGCTCTAATTAATATAATGTTAGAGCAACGTCTTTGAGAAAATGGCATCGTATGCTCATGCAGGGCATCAGGAATAAACTGTGGAAGCTGTTGAGATTCCCCAGAGTTTCGCTTGTTTAACTCAATTATTATTCACTGAGCACCTCACTGTAAGTGGAGATTTTGGGAAGACTCCTGGTAGAAATGCCACAGTAACTTTTAAGTTGGAGATGAATAATTCCCTCTGTGTTAAAGGTAGACAATTGACAAACAGGTTTTAATATTTTTTCATCATACACAGTCTTTAGTTTTATCATCTTTTAAATAAACTTTCAACAGTAAGTCTGAATTTGCATGTTTATCTACTCTTCATTCAATAATTTATGAATCAAGTGTATCGCAAGTATCAGGTACCATTAGAGGGGAAATAATGCCAACAAGTAACAATATCTGCACCCTAAGATTTTAGTCTCTGTGAGGGCAATATAGAAAAAACTCAGCTGTAACTCTTCGGAAGGAACAATGCTATGTATGGAGTTGAAAACAGAATCACATGGACCTTTGCTAAAATTCTGTCCAGAGTTTTACGTTATGACCTTTCATACATAAGCTATGAAGGGGGAGCTCCTGGTTGTAAGGAAACCCTCTTGCATGGAGTATGAAATGCGAGTTCTTTTGGTTCTGTGCTGTGACAGCAGGAGACCGTAGTGAAGCTTAAGTGAAATACATTAGAAATAGGAAAATCTTCTTTCTTTTACCTGGTGAATTCTCATTTTAACATAAAGGCAGGCATTTAAGCAGTGGAGTTCCACGTCCCTGATGAAAACAAGCTGTAGTGGATGTGCACATATGCCCAAGACATTTGGTAAATGTCGGAAGCAGATTAGAGAATAGTATATATGTTACGCTCAAGACAGGTAGACATGGTGGCAGGGAGGTGAGCAGAGAATCTTTTCAACAGCTGTGAAAATCTTGAAGAATAGAGACAAGGGATTTTTAACAGTGACAGGTTGGGGGGGAGACAAGATCTCGTTGTTTTTACTCTTTTACGTATTGCTTGAATGTTTGAAATAATAAGCATGTATGTTTCACATAATGAAAGAAATTACACTGTCGTGGGCCCGGGGTTCAGTCCCTGGTTGGGGAACTGAGATCCCACGAGCTGTGTGGCATGGCCATAAAAAGATGAAAACAAAACAAATTAATACAAAATACTTCTTAGAACTATGTGTTTTTTAGAAGCTTAAATTCTAAAAGTTTCAATCACTCTTCTATTCTTACAAGACTGTCTGGGTCTCCGAATCGGGCTGTTCTTTGGGCTTTCTTCTAAGTTTCTCTAAAGTCTCAGGAGCTGTAAGAAGCAGAGATAATTAGTAGTTTACTACAGCAGCAGCAGTTCAATGGCTTCATATCTTTAAAACCAAGCAGAAAATATTATGCTATGAAAAGAAGCAGAACATTAGGACTCTGGAGACAATGTTTAAAGGGATATCTTACTTTAGAAACTACCTAGGTATTAAAGAACAAAAAGAGTCCCTACGTGGAAGTTATCCATACTTTGCCCTGCTTGCCAGAGCACCTGGGCATTGATCATGTAACTCCTTTGCTTTCCCAGGAAAAAAAAGGGTGAAGGTTGCAGGGGTACCTTCTAGCAAAAAAAATCAATCCTACCAGAAGACAACATGCCCTCTCCAGGGGATTTTCCTGGGGAGTTCCTTGGGGGAGGTGGAATGGTGGGGGAACATCCATCCAGGACAGTGCAGCAGAAAGAGAGGCAAACGAAGAGGCAAGATGGAAGTGAAAGGACGATGTCACTGAGAGAAAGAGAGCTGGGCCGTTCTGATGTCTGGTGAGACTGCAGGATGCTGCAAAGTCCTGGGAATGGAAAGTAGAGTTGCCATTGGCTGTGAACAATGACCCCTTTATGTTTTTTCAAGGATGTGATTTAAGATTCAAATTGCCGACTGTGCTTTGCTTTTTAAAATCCCACATCTCTTTGGTCCATGAGAATCATGGCATCATAACTGGAAAGTCTGAGTCCAGGATGTGGATCAGTATCCAGCTGGATCCTGAATGAAAATCATACCTTTGTTCTGCAAACTGTGGGTGCATTTTTATTGTGATGGCCCACGTGCATGACCTAGGGGGTGAAAAAGCAACGGAAGAGCAAGTTGTGGAGATCTTTGGAAGGCCGTCAGAAACTGAAGGGAGTGACTTCTCCGTTTTGAGTAAATAGGTCACACAGAACTGGTTCATTCAAGATCAGTTATAAAAAACAAAAATTCCCAAGTGAAGTGACTGGTGAGATTTTTGTTTTGTTCTGTTTTGTTTTATCTGTGCAACGATGGAATTCTATTTGTAAAGAATCAGAACCCTTTCTCACAGGGTGAAGGCAATTAGACACAGACTTCCTGGGACTGTGCTCCCCTCCAACAAAATTTTCAGTCAACCAGCATCGAAACCACTGGTGTGGATCTTTCTAGGAGAATTGGAGTGTCGCATCCTGAAAGGTTCTCCCTTAGGGAAGTCTGAAACTCCCCCACTCAGAGAGGCCTTCCTTAAGCAAACAGTTCCAATCATTTAATTGACTAGACATGCCAGATTTCATGAAATCCCACGAATGGCTATTTCCATCCCTCCTCAGTGTTTTTCAGACTGTTTCCTACTCTGGGCTCTCCTCTGAGGCGGCTCCATGGCTGACTGGACTTGCGCATCTTATCTCTCTTTTGGCTGCCTCTTTTGACTGCCCCCTTGAATGTAAGCTGTTGATTAGGGAGGACATCTAGTTCGTAATACCAACCCTCTGGCTTGGCGTACGGTGGGGTTGTGGCAGGTCCTCAGTGGATACATATTTAATCAGCGGGTTATGAATGTCTCAACCCCTGCCCCTTAATCCTCGTGTTCCCATACTTAATTGTCCAGTTCGTACCAGGCAGTTGGAGACCCTCTGCTGTGACTCTATAGAATTCTCTGTACACCCTCAATCTCATTGAACAGTACTGTCTATTTCTCAAGGGTGATTACCATGTCATGGTCCTTTATGGATACATTGCCAAGCACAGTGCCTGGAATACAGCATTGCCTAATAAAATTTTGGCAGTTCACAGCGAAGCAAACCAGTGTTGTAGGTGAAGGAACAGAGTTTACGTTCACTGAAAAGGATAACAGTGTTATTAGGAGTTTAAAATTTCAGGATGTGCATCAGGGGTACATCTGAACCTCTTTAGCAACGACCTGTTCCATACTTAGAGTCTGGTTCCACTGGCCGGAAGCTGTGCTGTTTGGAATATGCCGGTAGGAATAATAACTGTACTTGAACGCAGAGCATTCCGGGTAGTTCATCTATGGCAAGGTCATCTGGAGTATAAATACTTACCAGAGAGAAGATACATGAAAAGCAAAAATGATAAGAAGTATATTCAAGATGACACTGTAATGAATATGATCCTTCAATGTGATATAATGGCAGAGAGATGGGAGTGACTTTGCAGAGATCCAAGCACTGGCTGAAAAGGACGGCCCATGGGATTGACACTGAATGCACAGGACCATATGGAAGTTCCAGAGTGACGTCAAAAATTTTGGAAATTGCAACAGATTTGAATTCGTTTTGCTACTGATATAAATCTCTACCTCTCTGCCTCTCTGTATCTCTCTCTCGCCCCTCTCTCTGTCTCTGTCTCTTTCTCTCTGTCTCTGCCTCTCTCTGATTGTAGAAATGTTTTTGAACCACTAAGAACCCATAAACACAGGACAAGAAAATGGAACTTGGCTATAATCCAAATTGACTGTGTAAATCCTGTTGCTTCTCCTACCCCCAGAGCTGCCAGGCAGTGCAGAAATACATAGTTTTAAATATTAGAACGATGCCTGGCACATGGTATCCACTCAATAAATGAATCTGCATCAAATTGGTTGTTGTCCTAATACCTCTCTGCTGGTCTCCTCTGTCCCAACGGCTTTGTAATCAATACAGAGGAGGGAAAATAGATACTGAAAATAGATAATCGTCGAGAAAACTTACGTTACAGTGATCTGACTCCAGTTTAAAAAAAAAAAAACTGGCAACAGATTACTTACATCTGTGAACCGTAGGATTTGGTGTGTGAACACGGTGTACATCGAATTTTTGATTTTCTGAGGGTAGATTTCAGGGTCGTTGAGGACATGCTGCTCCTTAGCCAACCAGAACGAAAACATATAAAATACCCCTTATGATAATGTGGAGGGAAAAGACAACACGTTTGAAGTTTAAAATTGTCGTTATTTGTGATTTGGTTTCTATAGTTTTCAGAGTCTTTGGGGCTGAATCAATAATTCACATTGTAGTGGGTTTTTGTACGTTGAGAAATATAACCTTTGTTTACAGACTTAAAAATGAGTGAAAGGATGCATTGCCAGAGAAATTGTGAACTACTGAGCTGGTGTTGAAAGTGTAAGTGGTCACTTTCTAACCCTGGTCAATTCCATGAGGAAGGAGCTATCGGCCATGTGGTTTTCTAAGTGTACCCTAAGAGGCAGAATGGAATATTCTGGTCACAGATTGGGACTGCAGACTTTAATATTACAGCGTGGAGTTAATCTTGGTCATGAGGAATGGGCGACTAAAGTACAATGTAGGTGAAGATTCCCGAGTACTGGAAGGAAGACATTTTAAACTCTCGTATAGGGTAGGTGACCCAATGTACTTGATGCCTCATTGTTTGGTGGTGCTCAAAAGTGGAGCAAAGACGGTGGTCATGGTTCCTAAGCCTTTGATGAAGGCTTGGACCAGGTTGGGGGAAGAGCATTGTATGTAAGGACAGAGTGAATCTTAGAAAGAAGCACGTGAAGGCGAACGTGCAGTGATCTGGAAGAATCAGTGGTAAAAAGCTGAGAAAATAATCCAGCTTCTTCAGGGTCCTAGGAAAGAATAACTTTACCTGCACAGGGGAAGGCTCCAGGAGAGACGGTGTTTCCAGAGAGACAGGTTTCCACTTCGGTTCTCTGGACATTTCCAGATGAGGAACGTTTACTTGAAATGGACTGTTCCAGAGGTCCAGTGGAAAGAAGAGTGTGTGGACATGAGGCTCCTGGGAGGCAGGCTGGTCAAGGGGCTTCAAAATTCAGGGCAGGCTTCATGGCATGTGCCTTGTACTTAGAAGGGCCCAAGCTTGCCTTCATGCTCTGCTGTCGCCATCTTTAAAGTCTTAGGAATATTTGAATAAAGGGCCCTCTATTTTCATTTTGCATAAATTATGTAGCTAGTCCTGCTTGGCAATTCAAGAAGGAGATGACAGTGACAGGAGGAGCTGGGGACTTGTCTCCAGGTGGGAATAACTGATGTTGTCTGAGTTCTGTTGAGGGTGACAGAGCGGGGCCTCAGCCATTTCTTATGGTTCCATAAAGTGTCCCCAGAAATTGCTAAACATGGTGAAAAACTACCTGAATTGGGAGGAAGATTTTCTAGCTTGATGAAAGTTCTTTCTAGGGAGAATGAAGTTTACTATACAGCAATAATACTGTAAGAACATTGTACCAGGAATATTCAGCCATCATCATCTTTGCAGACAAGTGTGATTAGAAGGTACTTATTGCTGTCAAATTATTATTCACGGTCCTCTGAAATGTGAATCTGAAACTTACGTCACTTGAGAGGGCGGGTATCACTTTAAACACGGTATCTAATAAACTATGTTTTAGACTGAAAGTTAAACCTTAGGTATCTTTGAATCATCACTGTGGATTTCTGACATGCAGGTTGAGGGCATCTTGACAGCAGGCACAGAAGGACGAGGTCACATCCGTTTTGATTATGCAGGGAGCTATCAAAACGAAAAAGAGAGAATAGGAATTACTTGCGTATGAATTTCCTAAAAGAAATTGGGTCCAGGCCCCCAGTTCTAAAATGGATGTGTTAGCTTTTATTCTCTGGTCCTCACCTTATCAGTCTTTGTACCCAAACCTGCAGTGAGTATGGATGGGGTCATGGTTCACATCATCAGGTGGGGACCACTTGTTATTGCTGCACATGACATGGAACATCAGATACACAAATATCTTAGTTCAAAACTGAAACTAATCCTTCAAAGTTCATGTGTTTGCCATTGCCCCAAGTGCTTCCATGTGTCCCCAAAGTGGCACCCCTCAGATGTTCTTCCTTATGGAACGTGCACCATGATTTTGCATTGTTCTTTTTGTACGTTCTTGAGAGTACCAGCGAATGAAGAAAGATATGGAGATTCTCCAATGACTGTGTTGTAATTGTGAACCACAATTCATGTATCTTTTTTTAAGTTGAAGTATAGTTGATGTACAATATTATATAAGTTATAGGTGTGCAGTATAGTGATTCATAGCTTTTAAAGGTTATACTCCCTTTATAGTTACTATAAAATATTGACAAAGTTCAAATCTTTTGTCTACTTTTTAAAATTGGGCTGTTTTCTAATGACTAATTATAAAGGTAATTAAATAATAACAAAAACACACATATATCTCTGTAGTACCCATCTCCTGTGCTGTCAGTCTGAGGAGTTATCAGTCAGTTTGAAGTTTTCCCACAACTCACTGAGGCTCCGTTCGTTTATTTCGTCATTTTTCTCTTTGTGTGTCATTTTGTATAATTTATATTACTGCCATGACTAATCTTGTCTTCTATAATATCTAGTCTATTTTTCTTTCCACTGTCCATGGATTCAATTTTCCTTTCAGTCTTACATATGCTTCTTTCCTTGTAGGTTAGTTAGGGAACATGAATACATTCTTCCCCAGTTTAGCTCCACCTCCCAAGTTCCAAAATTGGCATTGAAGTTGTCTACCTATGGAAAGGAAATTTGGATTAGGTTTATTCCAAATAAACCTATCATAGTTTGTTATCATAGTATACTTTCTTTTATTTCTTTTTTTCTTTTTTCAGTGTGCCCGGTATGATAATGTCTTCATTGCAGAGATCCTGATTGACAGAGGGGCCAATGTCAACCACCAGGACGAAGATTTTTGGACACCAATGCACATTGCCTGTGCATGTGATAACCCTGATGTTGTCCTACTGCTTGTATTAGTAAGTAAAGCAATTCAGTTTATTCCCATTTGAAGATTTGATGGCGTATAAAAGTCTGCATATTTAACCAATAATACTTCACAATATGTAATACTTCAGGTGAGAAAAAACAATGTGTGTATATGTCGTCACTTATTTGCCTGGAATTACAAGATAATTAGAGACTAAGGTTGTGGGTCACCACAGAGTTCATAAAACAAATTGTGTAGATGTCACACCAAGCTCTATTCCTCTTGCCTTTTTCTTGGAAATTATATGCCTTGATACCTCGCAAGTCAGAGCTAACTGAAATGGTTTGATAACTGTTGTTTTGTCTTTCAATTCATTTTCCTAATTTTTAGCCAAACTAGGTATATGATAGTAAGGCTATGTGGCTCATGTTGAATCTTCTCTCGTTTAGATCTAGCAAAGAAGTGTCTACAACTTTTGTTTACATGAAAGTGAAAACTCTAAGTATAAAAATCACTGGAGTTATTTGTTGTCATTGTCTTGAGTTATAGTTTAGACCCTGACATGGGTGCTCACACATACTATAATTATTTTAGAGTTGGGATTCTTTCTGGTTAGTTTATCTCTAACAAAGATTTTAAGAAATTACGCAGGATATTTTAGAAAGCATACTAGAATATAAGAGTAAGAATGAATGATTTGCTTTTTTTCCCTTTATTAATAAAAATTGCATAATTCCTTAATGATTTTCTATTATGTGCCTGGCTTTTCACATGAGCCCTCAGAATTTCACATACAAGCAAATTGGTGCTCAAAGATATTAAGCAACTTGCCATAGGGCAAAAAACAAACTATATCCCTGAACTTAAGGTCATTGTCCAAAGTCTGTCCTTTCTCCCCAGGGTCATGCTGCCTGTCTTAACAAATTACCACCTACTTGATAGCTAAATACAAGAGAACTTTATTCTCTCACATTTTGAAGGCCAGGAATCTGAAATCAACGTGTTGGCAAAGCTGTATGCCCTATGTCAGCTCTAGGGAAGAATTCTTCCTCGTTTCTTTCTAGCTCCTATGGATCCCTTGCAGTCCTTGGTGGTCCTTGGTTACAGATGCATCACTCCAGTCTTTGCCTCCATCATCACGTGACCCTCTTCCCTGTGTCTCTGTGTCCAAATACCCCTCTCTTTTCTTTATAAAAGGGTCCACCTTAACTCAATACAACCTTATCTTACCTTGATCTGCAAAGACCTTATTTCCATAGAAGATCACTCACAGATAGTAGCCTTAGGACTTGAACATACCTTTTTTTTAAAAAACACAATCCCACTACACTGCTTTCTTCCCCCTTTTTAAAATCCTAAGCAGAAGCCTTTTAGGATGAAGGCTATGAATGGAGATTTCCTTAATCTTGTAAGAGGTTTAATTTGGTCTAGTTTAGTCTAATTTGTCCCTCAAGGATTTGTAAAGTTTTTTTGTTTTTATAGTGGAAGTGTATATCACTGGAAATGTGTTCCTTTCAAATCCTGGAAGATGGCAGCTATAATAAATAAATAAGGAAAGGTAAAGGAAATAAAGACAATTTAGCTTGAAATAGAATCATTTGGGGAGCTAGGACTCTACAGGAAAACACATGAAAAAGTACTTAACTCATTTATAAGAACAAATCTTCACTTTATAGAAACTGAGCCTAGGAGGAATTAAACTAACAAGTCAGCACAAAGGCAGTGAGATCTACTTAGTATTTGCTTAATATTAAAGGGAAATTTAAAACACATCTCAGAAGGGAACTCTATGGTCTTTTGAGTGGTACTGTGAAATCATCAACTGTGAACTCTTGGGAATTCTCAGAACTCATAGGACACCAGGCTAGATCTTTTAAGAAGTGGCTTGGTTATAGTAGTTGTTTGAAACTTTTTTGGGGGGTAGTTCAACCACTGGATGACTTGGGCGAAGCTGGGCTATAATTATATGAGAATGAGATAGAAAAGTTAGATTCATAGCTTTTGTGGTTTTCCCATGTTCTTATTTTTTTTCCTGAATATTAGTTGAGAGATTCAGAATATTAGTTGAGAGTCACTTTTTCAAGGCCCGTCTCCATTTATTTTCTCTAAGTAATTATGACTAGTTACACCAAACCTTTGCCAAATTAGGCTTTCTATTTTCATTTCACTCATGCAGTTCTCAGGAACCAATATTCATGTGACTGAGCTTGAATTCTTAAAATCCTTTTTGCATTTCCTCAATGTACACCTGCTGGATGAAGACTTCCCCTTCTTGAGTTCAGAGACTTAATTTCACTGCCAGCCAAGATTTCCTTCCTTCACTATAGAATATCTGTTTCTTATTTCTGATGGAACAGAGTAAGAGGATCTACCTTCTTTGTAGAGTCTGAGCTGAGTCCTGGTCTAGGCATCTCATAGGATTCTTACAATTTAATATCACAGGGACAGCCAAGAGCAGGGCTCAGTACATGGCAGGCTCGTGATTTCAAGGTGCAGAAGCTATAACTACTTGCAGATGACTCCCCTTCAGCATATAGGGACTGTTGCCGGGAGTAGCATGGGTATCAGAAATACCACTGACAGACTGGAAGTAGCAAGTAACTTGGACCACCCAGAGGGCAGGAATGAAGCATGTTTACAACCAGAGCTGGGATTAGGGCAGCCCATGAGGACTGGTACCTGGGGTGTCAATATATGAGTTACACTATAATTATAGAAATAAGTTAGACCTATAGTGGCAAATTACTTAGGTCTTCCTTGTGACTCTTTGCATAACTGAGGAAATATACGTGTGCCTTGTTCCCGTTGACGTTAAACAGTGTCTTCCAAGGAAAATCAATAAGCACTGGCGCCAGTCCCGTTTCCCAAAACAGATGCTTAGAAAAATAACAACACTTTGAAGAAGCACTGAATCATTGTCCTGAATGGGGACACCCTCATGTCATCGTCAGACTCAGTGACAGCTCCATTTTGATGAGATGAGTTCTCGACACTCCTTTGTTTGTACTTTTATTGTACTCCCCTATTCTTTGGCATTTCCGCCCAGCTGCTGCTAGGATCCTCAGCATATTGCCTGAGCTCCTTTTTCTTTCACATTATCGTGTATGTTGTGCTCGTTTAAATACGATTTACTTTTCCCTTTGTTCTCGTGTGACACAGTTTCTGTAACTCCTACTTGTTCCCCTGGCAATAACTCAATTTTATGAATGGCCCGTTGCCTTTATAATAAATATCTCTTCTGCCTAGAACAATTTGATTTATATCCAGTAATTATTTATCTAGCTTACATCAGTGGTGTTCATTAGGGAGCTCTAAGTTAGGCATTAACTAAATTATTAGCTTCCAGCAAGTCACAGAAGTAACTAGCTGGTGCGTACATGGCTATTTGTTAAAACAGTGCCAGCACTTTATAGAGACTCAATGTATATCTATCAATACTTGCTGAATACATACACAAATGACTGAAAGAATGGCAGGCCAATTTTTGGAAGTCAGCCTGAATTTAATATTGACATTATTAACTCATGTTATATCTAAAAAAAAAAAAAACCTGTCTTATAGCCACATTCATTTTCCTACATATTCTAGAATTCTTCGTCCTCCTCATTCTACACTTGTATTTAGAAGTGCTTGCTTCAGCACACGCGATCTCAACGTCAGATGGTATTGCTTTTCTTTACCAGGCAGAATTGAGAGCTAGGAACTGGATTTACTTCAGGTAATAACATAGAATTAAATCTATAATTGTCAGGTTATTCACATTTTCATGGTCTGCAATGCCCTATTTCTCACACCATAGAATAACCCAACCTCATATGCAAAGTTATATATCTGCCCGTTGCTGTTATTCATTTACTGATGACTGTCTTTAATCATTAACTAATATTTTTGATCACCAACTATCTTTAACATAATTACTGCAGTCAAGGAAGTTATTGTTCGTTCATTCATTCATTCATTCATTCAGCAAATATTTATTGAGTGACTACTATGTTCTGGGTGCTACACAGTGAATAATAAGACATTTTACATTATTTTGCATTATAGAACAATGACAAAAACAAACCAAAGCAAGTAATGTACGTGTAACCACTGAGTAACTTGACTAATGGATTCAGCAAATCTGAGTAGCCTCATTACCACCATGTCATAACTAGCCCACCGTCCATCCATAGAAATAATTTGCTTTCAAATAAATGTGGGTGAAATACATCATCATAAAAATCGTAATTACTATAGAAATATGTTCCTGCTAACAACCTCAAAAGAAAGATTTATTTTACTTCCAGAACTAAATGCCATTGTACGTTGTTTAGCGTTGCACGTCCAGTCTTCTTTCCACTTTCCAAACTGATGAGTAAGGGACACTGTGCACTTACATATTTGAGTGCCTTCTGTTCTGCACTGAGGGGGTCAGCAGTGAATAAAAGGAGCACAAATCCCTGCCTCTTTGGAGCTTACCTTCTACTAGTGAGAAACAGGAGAAAAACACCTAAGTGGATGAAGTGTACAACGTGTCAACTAAAGTGAAATGTTGGAGGGGCAAGGAGAGAGGGGTAGAGAGTCTTAATGGATGTCCTGATGGAGAGGTGACATTTGAGCTGTGAGCCTCGTGGACTGTGGGTGCATCGTGGGCTGGGCAGAGGCAATGGGTGAGGGCAAGCTGTGGGGCAGTGGCTCGTGTTAGAAGAACAAAGGAGACCCAGGCAACTCTCTCATGGAGTGGACGCGGGCAGGGCAGAACGAGGAGTCAGAGAGGCGACAGGAGCTCATCAAGCCCCTTGCTTGGACGTTAGAATTTACTTTTACCCCAGGTGATGAGGGGGCCTGTGGAGGCTTTTGAGTGGAGAGGTGACGTGATATGACATCCATTTAAAAAGATCCACTCTGGCTGCTCTGTTGAAAATACACAAAGGGGCGGGGGGAACTCTTAGGGGACACTGTCCCACTGTCCGGGCCAGACATGGTGCAGGTGGTGGGAAGTGGCCGACATGTGGGAGTATCTGGAAGGTCGACTTGTCAGTATTTGGTGTGGGATTGGATTGGGGGCTTGAGAGAAAGAACTGGAGTCAGGGAGGGCTTCCACTTTGTTGGCCTGAGAACTGCAGGGTTGGAATCTGTGATTGCTGAAATGGAGGTGTGTAGAATAGCGTGTGGGGTATGGGGTTATGTTTAAAAAGGAATGAAAAATGTATGTGAATCACATTTTTTGCAAGTTCTTCAGGAAAGCATTATCTGTAGAAATTTTCATTGATTTGCAGGGTAATCGTTTATTGTGAGTTTTTGTTAAGTGGAGATGTATGTGTGCATCACCATCATATGCTAAACGGCATTAGATCGTTGCTATTTTAATTGAATCACAGATGGTTTCATGTTTTGGAGTAGACATAGCTACTGTGAATGTTGTCAGTACTTTTGCCAGATCTACAGAACTCTAGCAGATATTAATAATTAACTTTTATACAGCCCCCCCTATATGATGAGTGTTTTTTCTATGTGCTTTATAATTATTAATTCACTTAGTCCTCACAGAATCCTGTATGTATGTGCTAGCTTTTTCCACTTTTACTTTTTATAGGTGAGGCAACTTAGTGAGGCTAATCTACATGCTGAAAGCCAGTTGATAGTGGTAGAGGCAAAATTTGATCCCATGAAGGCCAGCTTCAGAACCTGAACCCTGACCACTCTGATGTGCTGCCGTATTACTTATGATAGAATTCATATGGAGCTACAAGTGGACAAATAAGATCATTATTCCTATTGCAATATTATACATTTCCCATTAAAACACAGTTTTCTAACTTGAGTACTTAGACTATGGGAGGAAAGTTAAGAAGTATTATGATACATTGTAATACATTATTCGTGGTGGTTCTGTTCTATAAACTCATCACAGACACTGACTTAGTGAATACAAGACCAGGCTCCTAGGGGACTTACAGTGTTAGGTTCCTGCGTGCCCCTGCTCACAACATGTTCATCAACAGATCTGTACAGCTTTATTTTTTTTACAACTGTATTTTTAGCACAAACTTTATTTTTTTGTGTGTTTCTGTTTAAAGACACCTAATTTAATATATGTTGTCGACTCATAAACATTGAACTCACGGCAGTAACACTATAACTCAGGCCTGAAAAAAGCTTGTGCAATGCACATATTTTCTATTAAGGCTCATCACAGCCTCCTTGCCCGTGGAAACACTAGACGGCACTTCTGCACTACGGTTGGGGGCCACTTGAAACAGTGAAATCACCAAGAAAAAGCTCAAACATATGAAAAAATGGCACTGAGTAGACTGCAGTAAGACCATTTTTTTACACTATGAGAGCTGGAACAAGAAGGCAGAGCATGGCCTTGTGGGACCTCAGCTTTGAATGTGCACCTTGGGTGGCTAGAATTTTCCACCACTCTGTGCATGTGCACGGATGACCAGCAAAGTACCATCAGTGTTGATCTGGGATTACAAATTAATTCTAGCAAGTAGGCAAGTTCACAAATATAAAATCCATGAGCAATGAGGATTGACTGCATTTATTACTGAGTAAAACAATTGACCGTTTTTTTTTTTTTTTTGCGGTACGGGGGCCTCTCACTGTCGTGGCCTCTCCCGTTGCGGAGCACAGGCTCCGGACGCGCAGGCTCAGCGGCCATGGCTCACGGGCGCAGCCGCTCCGCGGCATGTCGGATCTTCCCGGACCAGGTCACGAACCCGCGTCCCCTGCATCGGCAGGCGGACTCTCAACCACTGCACCACCAGGGAAGCCCTAATTGACCGTTTTTAGGATTTTAATTGTGAAATAGAAACCATCTAAACCCAGTGTATTTTAGGAATTGGGGTGGCTCAAAAAATGATGGATTTCTACAGTATATTTTCAAAATTTAGACTTTTTAGTACCGTTATTATTTTCACTATTTCCATCACATAGTTGAACAGGGTTTTGCAGTTTCCTAGAAGTTTCATAGATAGCTCACTGAGTATGTGGAGCACATCTATGACAAAAGCAATGCACTTAATATATTATCCCTATTTTTACATAAAGAAATCTAATATCAGAGAGGTTATGTAGTAGAATAAAATCTCAAATCTAAATGTTTTCATTCCCTGTAAAATATTTTACTGCATTATTATTTTTATATTTAATGTAGAATTACATATTCATATAATTCTATATAATATACATTCTATTAAACAAAATTTGACCACAGAATTTTCACTTACCTCATTTTATTGAATATTTGAGTATCTCACATATGGAAGTTTTTAAATTTTTCATTCTGCATTATCCAGTTTTTAAAATATTTTCTAACCAGTGCCATATTTGAACACCAATGCTCTATAATTCAAAATTTGTTATTTTTTAAATAATTCTATAGTAATTTGCTATTTCTCAGACTTTAAGAAACTTTTCTGTTATCCAAGAGGAAATCACAAAGGCTGAAAAGTGGTTAACTCACACCAGTCTTTTAAAAATTTTGACTTCCTATTTATTTCAACATGGTCGTAATGTATGAAATATATACATATGTGTGTGTATATATACATATATATTTCTGGCATGTTGTATCAGTGCATCTATGCCTTGAATCAATACTTGTAAATATCAAAATCTGCTCAATCGCTTGCCTGCGGAGAGAGGAGCAATAGACTTTTCTTTGCCATTTTGTACCATGTGATTTCACAGAGAATGGTTTCTTAATAGCGTTGCTCAGTTTTCACTTATTTACTGATATGGCTTTGGGTTACATGGTTACATTTATCTGCGGCATGCTAGATCTGAATTTTCACATTTAATTTTCTGTTGTGGCCACAGTTGCTAAGCTGCTCTGTCCTGGTATCAGTTCTAAAGCTGTGACAAATCTGCCTGTTTTAACAGCCCAGTGCATTTTGAACTATAAGAAACAAATTAATTTTTATACTGGGGTTAATTATTTTAGAAGGAAAATAATTTATTTGGCTAAAACACGGAATGATGCGTCTTTTGGGGGAAAATGATTACCTATGCTCCTGACTAATCATCTCAGGTTTTTCTCTTTTTTATTGAAAATTTGGGGAGGAAATGCTTTGATAATTCACATGTCTTAGAGCCATTTAATAAACCGTACTGTAAAGGGTATCTATTATACATAATGTCAAAAAATGACTAATAGCTGAAGGATAAAATGTTATTTAATTGTTTTATTTTTTTTAAGGGGTGACAGGGAATGGTGAATTGCTGAATTATTAGTATTACATATTACCAGGAGATCTTTTAAGATATTTTCACTCCCTGAAATCAGAACGTGTAGGAGGAGATATTAGCAAATCAATAGTCATTTACTAAGTGAGGCTCAGTAATATTAATACTATCATCGTTTCACTTCAGTAACAATGGAATGATTACTTGAAATTGCAGTGAATGTTTTCTTCATCCTTGGCCTTTTGTGTTTGAACATGTGATGTTAGTAATTTCTCTGCCTGTTGGCTGGAGTGTGTCATGCTCTGTGTTTAATGGGCAGAGTGGGACTAGATCATTATAATGGGTACTGCAGGCGACGGACTGCTGGAACCTAGCAGTTCCACCCTAAATGAAATAGCAAATGATGTTTCAAATACACATATTGCTCACTTTGTGTCAGGTGGCCAAGTTGATAGATCAAAATTAAATTGTTCCAAAACTTCACTCATTCATTGCTTAGACTGTTTCCGGGTTAAATCCTAGTATAAAATTTTTTATATTGTTTAGTTCTAAATTACCCTTTCCGTCACTTTGATTTGTTAAATATTAGAACACAGGGCACCCTGCTGTTTCAGAACGTTGTACTCCTCCCCAGAAAATAAGCTAAAACTGAATAGTTCGTGGCAAGTCTGGTTTTCCAATAGGAACTGTGGCAGAACACCTGGGCATCACTCAACTTTTTATGTAAATGATGACGTGCACGCCGTATTTAATCTTTTTTTCAGATGTTGGTCTTGCCTTCAACCTCTCTGAGAAAATTGAGGTCTTCGGGCTTGAATGCCTTCAACTTCCTACTAAAAACTTGATTTTTTCCCTATATATGTTCACTGGCTTTCTTCCGTCCTCAAAGAGGTGTTTGTTCTCCTTTTTAAGCTAACCCCTTCTACAGCCTCTTTAGATTCTGCTCCTTGCCCCTTCTCCAAAGATTTCTCCTTCATCATTTATTGAGCTTTCATTTTCGTAGTCATTCCTGTATCCTTTTCCTTTAAATTAATTCATGGTTATGTTCTAGAGATTTCCATTAGTTAAAAAATAAGAAGAAAAAAGCCTGATCAAACTTCTGTCCTCGGATTGTCACCCTGTTGTCCTCTCATGTTCATAGCCAAACTTCTCTGAAGGACAATATGCTTTTTCTGACCCCAATTTATGGCTCCTGTCGCCCCATCCAGACAGTCTGGTCTCTCTTCACTCAGACCCCTGAAAATGGCCCTTTGCCGAGAATACTTTGACATCTTTGTGATGAGGTCAGTGGACACATTTCATGGTTTATCCTACTTCATGTATCTCACTAGGTCTAAAGGCAAGTTTGTCAAGAAAGGAAATGGGGCAAACATCCAATTTCTTACCCAAGGTTATATTTTGGGGGCTATAATCGGAGTAAGAATTTGAAGGAAGCTACTCTGGCTCCTAAGCCCTGTTAGTGACCATTGAACATTAAGAGGGTTTTTTTTTTTCCTTTTCTTCAGCTTTATTGAGGTGTAATTGATAAATAAAACTGTATATATTTTACAACGTGATGATTTGGTATATTTTGTTAAATGATTACAACAGTCAGGTAAATTAACACCTCCATCACCTCACAGAGTTAATGTTAATTTTTTTCTGTAGTGAGAATGCTTAAGATCTACTCTCATAACAAAATTCAGGTGTATAATACAATATTATGCGCGGTAGTCACCATGCTGTACGTTAGATCCCTGGAACTTACCCATCTTATAAGTCAAAGGTGGTACCCTTTCAGCAGCATCTCCCATCTTCCCTGCCCTCCAGCCCCTGGTAGCCACCATTCTACTTTCTATCAGTCCACCTTTTTTTGTTGTTGTTGTTCTTCAGTCGTGTTTTTTTAAACCTATTGCTACCTAAACTTTCCCATCACTAAAATCGACGGTAAAAATTCATCCTATCTATGGTGAAAATCCTTACTCCTTATTCACAGTGATTAACACCATAAAAGTAGATTTCAGAAAACAAGCAATAAAGTGTCCTTTGAAAACCGCATGTGGAGGATTTCTGGTTTCAGCTCAGACATGCTCAGACTACTGTCCTTGCAATAAGAAAAAAGTCGAACCAATTGAAAATCAGTAACCCATCAGAGAGCTGAAGTTTCAGGGAAAATCCTATCAACCTCAAAATCCGGGAGACAGGTGAATCCAGCCAATCAGAGCTAAGATTTGGTGCTGGATCAGAAATCGCAGGAGGCATAATGTTTTTTCTTTCCCTGAAAAGAATTCCACACCACGTTTTCCTATAAAAGGTCCCCACCAAACTCTTTATCACATAGGATGATATCTATTTGTTAGTAGGGTGGACAAATTCTTACAAAGGGTAGGACCTTAATTTCATGAAATAAAGACAGGAATATTAAAATTCCTGTGGGAACTTTATAAGTGCAAACGTTATAGCCATTCTGAACCAGCAGAAATTGTAAAAAGAGATTTCATTAGCCCACTGCTCAGTGGCATTTGAGAGAGCGTATGCTGTTAAAGCTTGATGTGAGGTTGAGATTTCCATTTTCTTTGAAAAAAAAAATTGAATTTGTAGAAAACAATTTTGTAAAGCAGTGTTCAATTTTGGGTTCTAAAATAAATACATCAGTCATTAAATTCATTAAAACACTAAATTACATCAAACAGTTAAATACATCGAAAAGGTTGATATAAGGGGTGTAAGAAATGGGACAGTACACCAATAGTGTCAAATAAACAATAAAAGAGGCTTAGCAACAATGATACGTAATCCTGCCTTTTTGGAAGTTTATATGTTTTGTGTTAGTTAAACGGCCTTTCTCTTTGGAGTTATTTCTTTTCCAGAATGGCTTTATTGAATCATCCCTTAACCAAAAATATTAGTAGGCTTCTACAAGAGATCTACTCTTTGTAATATCTTTAACTCATGTATATAGTCAAGAAAGCAAAATGGATTTTGACATAGAAATAAAAAGCAGGATGCTGGAAATTCATTAGCTTCTTAAATTCTAAGACAATATAGAAACTATCAGTCTGCTACTGTAGCCTGCCTACACTCTTAAATTACATTTCTGAAAATGAGTCCTCTTTGGGCCATCAGAACAAACCTATAAAGTGATAATTCACTGGGAGAGAATCAGGATCTCCATCAACTTGCACAAGGGTAATAAGAGTCACCTCCTTTTAAATTTAGCCACCTGAGTGGTTGCTACAAAGTATATTCAAAAAAGAGAAGCTGTATTTTGAGAGCTGCAGAGCTTATGTAGTTGATGAAGTCTGTGTATTGGTGTTACAGGCATCACGTCATCTTCTTGGACAGTAATTGTATTTATATTATAAATAATCTTAAGTGAAAACATCAACAAGGATTTCTTGTGAAAGTCAATGTGTCCTGTTAGAACTGTGCTGTCACATCCTTCCCTGGTGTAGCATAAAGAAGTAGTAAAGAAAATATCTAAGAACTTTCTTAGGGAAGGAAACAAGTATTTACAAGCTGGACCTAGTCAATCAGAAAGAATAAATTCCTGATAGGTTATTGATGTAAATAGCTTTGGGCATCTCTCAACTTTTTATGTAAAAAAGTTTTTATGTCTGATGGAAAGCTGCACTGACACTCTGAACGCTGTTTTTGAGTGTGGACAAAACTGCTAGTAAAGGCTTTGACCATGGTGCTCACAAACATAGGTATAAATAGACCAAGAATCTTAAAGGCTTAAAAGTGGAAGAAAGAATTACAAGGAATGGTTCCTTGGTCTTAACGTAGGCGTAAAGCACCACGGCAGAGATTTGAGCGTCAGGACCTCAAGGATAAGCCCTGACTAGTTCTCTCACTAGTTATGTGACTTCGGTAAGTCCTTCATTACAAATAAACTCCAAAGAGGTGGGAACTTTTTTCATGGTTCTGACCACAGTTCCTCCTGCAGTGGCAGTGGGCTGTCATGTAAATTACCTACAAGTTATTTTTGAAGAACGCCTGGATTTTTCAATTCAGTATTGCTCAATTCTCTCTTTTAACTTTATTTTGGCCACTTTTATCATGATTGTCAACATGTATTTCCTTAAGTTACTGTAGCCCATGCTTAATGACACATCAGGGTATTCAGTATCAATACTGGATAAAAATTTAAAATGGTCTGTTCTGTTAAGATAGATTAAACGTGCAGGAATTTAATCAGCCATGGCTGTGATTATGGCACAAACTTAACACTAGATTCACAGTCCCTAAAAATGAAGTTTGTCTGGTTTTGAGCATGATTTTTGCTGCTCCCAGGGTTCTCTGATTGCATCTTTTACACAATATGAATTATTTATACAAGAATATGAAAGACCTGCATTTGCACATATCATACATGTTAACATGACTTTTTGTAACATACTGTTGTCACTAGTCAGCCTTTTCAGAAACTTCCACTGTTGATGATTAAGATTTTTCTTTTCTGACTAATGTCCGATAGAAGAAATACTTACTCTTTAAATACAAAAGCATAAACTGAAAAATGTGTGCTTCATGGCATTTCTATAATTTTACATAAAATTCTTTGAAGAACAGAAAAATACATACATTTTGTACATCTAATAGCAACAGGGGTTTATTAAGTTTGGGAAATACAGACCACCATCTGTGCTCAAGGTCTAAGGAAAACTTTCGTAGGTTTACCCTGTTTGATTATTTATGCTCCAATTTTTTGGTAAATTGTACTCCCTCTTTTCAAGTGTTTTTCATGATAAATAATATTTTAAATCTATATTTTAATATAATTTAAAAAATCTAGTAATTTACGTTAATATTATAAAGCATTTAATTTGACTTCTGAATGTCTTTTTAGTAAGGTGTTTTCTTTTTCTTATTACATAAATAATTCATGTTTGTTTTACAAGCATTGGAAAATACAGAAAAAAAAGAAGTCACTCATTAGCCCACTGGTCAGAGAAAAATCGGTGGTAACATTTTGATGATGTCCTAGGTGTGTATGTGTTGATGAGTTTTAAGTGAGAATCTGTGGCACGTGGCCAGATTGTCATGTGGAAATGATCTCCCTTTATGGGCAGGAGAGAAAGAATTGGAGGGCCCTAGTGGATCCTGTTAGCGATGTGAGGTTATTATTGTAGCTTAGGTCAGGGGAGGTGGAAGTTTCAGCTGGAGTGATGATGGCCGTGAGCAATGGAACACATCTGGCAGATGGTCATAAAACAGACAGATAATATGATCCTGTTTTACAGAAAATAATATATTCATATGATCACTTATGGATCACTTATATATATATATATATATCCATATTACTTTAAATATCCATATAAAGTTATCCTTATAACCGTATATAGATATACTGTAGGTATTTTTATAAAACCAATATTATCATATTTGTATTATTTTGCAACCCAATAAATATATGTGATGGTGTAATATGACAACTTGCAAGGGTATACTAAAATTTATATAGCCCTTTGCTTATTTATGCTTTAAATTACAATGAGAATATTAAAATAGGATGCCCTAACAGGTGCCTTAGAGATTCTTGGAAACTTCTGAAACAGTGGTTACTCTACATATAAGAATAAAATTAACTTTTAATATTAACTTCAAAGGTTCCTAGAAACTTGTAATTTAAAAAGTGAGTTCTACCTATTGGGAAAAAATTGTGTATTTTAACGTGGCCCATTAAATAAAAGGATTTTAATGTGATTAGTGCCAAGAAAATTCTGGGAGAAATGTGTAACATTAAACCAATATCAATTAAGTGCCTACTCACTTCCAACCACATTATATCTGTGATGCATTCAGCATGAGAGCAGTGCTTTGAAATGTCAGTCTTTGTTTGCAGAATATCCCATTCCTAATGCAGGAGAATAATTTATAATAGGAGTCTCCAACACATTACTGATGGTTGGAAGGTGTAAATAGGTCAGACATATCTGTCATCTAAGATGGTAACGTCACACTTGGGGTTGATTTCATGATAAAATTCGTTTTAAAGTGTGATGATTTCAGTATTCAACTTAGTGCTACTTTCCTAGGCACTGCACCCTCAGAACACACACAGATATTTAACACAAGGGAAATGCCACATCCCTGAGTCCTGCTAATACAGCCATGCTTCGATGCCTTGACCTTGCATTCATTCAAATTGTGTTTTTCTCGGGCTTCCCTGGTGGCACAGTGGTTGAGAGTCCGCCTGCCGATGCAGGGGACGCGGGTTCGTGCCCCGGCCCGGGAAGATCCCACATGCCGCGGAGCGGCTGGGCCCGTGAGCCACGGCCGCTGGGCCTGCGCGTCCGGAGCCTGTGCTCCACAACGGGAGAGGCCACAACAGTGAGAGGCCCACGTATCACAAAAAAAAAAAAAAAAAAAATTGTATTTTCCTCAATTTTCATTCCCTGGAGGTTGCCGACCAGTGTCCCATGCACATTTGTCCTATAGCTGTGTGTCCTCCAGGTAGAGCTTGTTTGTAAGTTTATATTTTCCCACCGATGACTTGTAGTGAACCACTTCTGTGGGAGATCCCTGTTATCAGGACCGCTTAGCTCTGAGGCTGTTTGGTTTGCCTACAATCCGTTCCGCTAAGGAGAGGGGGAGGGGATCAACTCATTCCCCTGTGCGCGAGCAAATGCAGAAATAGCGGTCTTTGCATATCCATCATCAGAGCTCACGCCTTCATCCTGTGATTCCATTAGAGGAGCAGATCCCCACCATCTCACTCGCTGTCAGACGTGGGCGACTGCTCTTCTTTATTCAGTTCAGAACTTGTCCCGGGGAGCCGAGTGTGATCTCTGTCACTAGATAAAGCTGCACAAAATCAGAAATTTTTTCACATTTAAATTTAAAGAAACACTGAATCTTTAAACCACATTTGGAAAGTACTTTATTATGCCATTGTAGTGTAAACTGCTCACTTATTTGGGGCAACTCAGAAATATCAGACCAAGAACAGTGTATATTACTGAGTGATGCTTTAGTGTAATACCTTTGTCTCCATTTGTGATTCTTGACACCCTTATTTCTTTTTCAATATTTTATCTATTACCACAGCAAGATTTGGGTATTTTAATATTAATAGAAATAGGATGTTAGGTCATTTATACTTTAGATATTTTATCATTTTCAATGAAGATATTATGAGATCCATATTTTTAAAATAAGTTAATTTAGAAATCTCCAGCCAGGACTTGCCAAATGAAAATCACTCTTTGACAGATTTTGTAGGCTATATTCTCTTAATGATTATAGTCTGTGGAAAAAAAATAGTAACATCTAAGCCTTCTGAAGATTTTTACTTTCAGAACTGTATAACTTGCAGATACTTTAACGGAATTTCAGAATTCTGTGTTAAAGTGTGAATAGTTAATTGCATTTATGTAGATGAAGCAGGAATTACTGTTTCATAAAATGCACACGTTATGTCCTTGTTTTTATTACTATTCTGTACTTTTGATATTTGTTTGGTAGGCACATGTTGCTATGTACTCTTTGTCAAATCACTGGCAAGTTAAGACCCAGGAGAAATGCAGCAATCTCTATATATATTACCTGGAAACTGAGAAAATGAAGGTCATATGAAAGAAATGATGTGGAAAAGTGTCATAAGACTAAGAAATATATTTGAATTTAATTCAGTTTGACTGCCTTAGGAATTAGAATACACAAGGAAACTTAGTTTGGGAACACTTTGGTAGACAAAAGTGCTTATTCCCCTTTCAGTAATAATAGAAGACTTTTAGTAAAGACTTTGGGTTAAAACTTTAAAGACTATAAGTCAGGTGGAAATGTATACATGAATAAACAATATATCTAGTAAAAGGTAAGATCATGGTTCGTTTTGGCCTGAGAAAGTAAATTTAAAAAAAAGCCAAGGCAAGATGGTGCCGTAGAAAACCCAGTTACCATTAGGGATTTTCTGTCAGCCAAGGAGAAGTGGAAGTGGAATAAATCTGTAAGTTAAATTTCTAAATATAACAGAAGCAAGAGAGACATTGATAGTCGTATCTATATGACTATAAGGTCGGTAGCAGGAACCAGATGACTTTGCTGGGAAACACAAGACAAAACGGGTGTAACAGCTGTGAGATTGTCCAACGTATAGTTCTCCTGTTGTGGGGCTGCTAGAAATATGTCCAACCTAACGTGCTCTTTTCCCTCCCTACAGCTGGTTTTCAGAATCAGCAACTATCAGTTCTAGGATTGCTTCCTTAATTCTGATACTCACCTGTCCTGCTGCCCCCATTCAATGGCGACACAGTCATCTCCTGCTCCCATTCTTAAATAAGTAAAACAGTAAATGAAAGGGGGTATCATAGAAAAGGGTTTCATGCATCTTCAGTCCAGGTGCATCCCAATGAGATCTTTCTGGACTATGCCTGGTACTTGATTGTCTGGCTCAGCGGTGCCCAAAATATTAGGACAGGTTAGTCCCCATCTCAGCAGGACCCTTCCCAACATACAGAGGCTTCCCAGTGCTGTGATGGATTTTGAAGTTCCAAGTAGAGTATGCAAGGCTCCCCAAACACATTTGGCTGTGGACACCCCCAGAAAAACATTCTTACAAGTGTAGTGCGCCATAAAATGCAGATAAAAGCTGATGACACTTATCAGTGAAGCCGGGGACAGGCAAAAGAGCCCCTGCTTTGTGGGGAGTCAACTCTACCACAATCCAGTGTCACCTTCTCTGTTACCAGAGATGAGCATGTAGTGAGAATATATAAGGATAGAATGTTTGAGAGTTTCAGTCTGAGGTTAGGGATAATTAATTGGAAAGTCACCAATAATGAGAAAATCTCAACAAAACATTTTAAGAGGCATCCACTTCCGTCTCATCCCGAAGTGAGGATGACACCTGATCATAATGATATTATTCCTTGAGTTTACAGAGGCAGTAAAGTTTCAGGGCTGGGGTTCACCTGGGGTTTGTCTGCTTCTGTGTCTGTCCTTGTCTCTACCATCTCTCTGGATCTTACCGTCTTCCTTGT
This sequence comes from Lipotes vexillifer, assembly GCF_000442215.2. Lineage (NCBI taxonomy): Eukaryota > Metazoa > Chordata > Mammalia > Artiodactyla > Lipotidae > Lipotes > Lipotes vexillifer. The sequence continues at coordinate 121,477 of NW_006777784.1, forward strand.
GCTGCTGGTTGGTGCTGATGGGGATTATATTGTGAATAATTACTCTTCAAGTCATCTGTAAGCACCTTGAAGTTAGCTTCTTTGCCTTATACTTTTTTTTTTTTTTTTTTGCGGTACGCGGGCCTCTCACTGCTGTGGCCTCTCCCGTTGTGGAGCACAGGGTCCGGACGCACAGGCTCAGCGGCCGTGGCTCACGGGCCCAGCCGCTCCGCGGCATGTGGGATCTTCCCGGACCGCGGCACGAACCCGTGTCCCTTGCATCGGCAGGCAGACTCTCAACCACTGCGCCACCAGGGAAGCCCCGCTTTATACTTTTTATCTCACTTCTGCATCCTCATCTGAGAACTGCAGACACTAAAATGCAAAAGGAGACCTCAAAAACCTAGAATTACAGGCTTTTAGAGTTTGGCAGGGATCTTGTCCCATTATCTCATATAAAGAGCTGCTTGAACCGTCCCTGGTATGGCAGTGGTCAGGGGCCAGGTTTGGAGAGGAACCCATCTCTTCACCTGGCAGAACACCATCGATAGATCTGCTCTGCAGTGGTCTTTGAATCCTGAGGGATTTAATGTTTTCCCAAGATGGTCAAATTTACCAGCTTTTCATAGATCCTATTCTCTGAATTAATATAAATTCCAATGACTACTTTAGAAAAAGAGATCGGTCCTCAATAAGTTGTAAGCCACACATTTTCCTCTCAAACTCAGCATAATAATGGGAACACTATTTTCAAATGATCTCTGGTTAATTTACTATGAGAATCCATTCCTTCCTTCCTTCCTTCCTTTAACATATTCTTTATTTGAGGGTCTGCTATGTGCCAGGTGCTGGGCTTGCTCCTGAGAATAGTAGGGAAAGTACAAAATGAGATTAAACACGAATTCATTACTTAGTGTATAATTATTACTGTTTACATAAATATTTTTATGCACGTCATGCATCAAATCTTAGCTTTCAGTGAGTCGTGTGAGGAGCTAGTAAAAGGCACTCTGGAAGCTCAAGTATGGAGTGTCTGATCTGGTCTAAGGCCTGGGCAGCAGTGGGGTAGACAGAGGGGGCATCTAATTGGAGGCACTGCCTTTGGGAGAACATTTCGTAAATCCCAGGTCAGGGATTGCGGGTTGAGGGTGGGAGCCATGAGGACGAAGGAAATATTGATGGTATATTTTGAATTGAAATCAATAGTAATGTTGATTTTTCAAAGGTAGGCATTAAAGAAGGGGAGGGAATTTTAGAATGAACCCAAGCTTTCTGATTTGGGGAAATTGGGAGGGAGGGTGCAATTACAAAGAAAGAAAACACCAGCGGAAAAATCTTTTTACATCAGGACCATGCATGCCTCTTTGAATATATGAAGGTCAGGACCCATGGAAAGCATCCACCTGGAGAAATCTAGGAGGCAGTTGGTTCTGGAACTCAGGAGAGAGAGAAAAGTCTTATCTGCATACACAGGGTAACAGAAGCCCTTGAGTAAATCAGACCAACCCATGAAAATGTGAAGTCCGAAAAAAAGAACATTTGAAAGAGGGTCCAAAGAAAACTAATTAAAAGATTCCGAGAGAAACAGGAGGCTGCAAAGAAGACTGAGAAAGGGAAGCCAGATTTAGAAGGCAAACCAGAAGCTTGCATTGTCGTGAAAGTCAAGGGGAAAAATGCCTTGAGAGCTTCCCTATGGCGTTGGGAGGACTGTACTAATTACAGGCGAAGCTAGTCATTCAAACACAGAGAAGCAAACCTAAGAAATTTGCAAACTGCATCCCTAGATCAAATGTAAAAACATATTAAACCTTATGTGGTTTCCCTTGTGTACATACCTAAATATTACAGCGTGGAACATGAAAATTGTAATAGAATATTCTAGACTAAAGAAAGAAAAAGAGATAGAGGTGCTGACATCATAAGGCACTGGAGATAAACACCACGCATGAAGGCCAGCAGCACAAAATTAAGGGACAGAAAGTATGAAAGGCCTATATTTTCAGCTTATTGGTAAACAGACCTGAAAAAAGCTATATTTTCTCAGAGCAGGTATGAAGCGTTCAGATTAGTGAAACAGACTTTTTAAAAAGCGGAGTAAACATCAGACTGGTATTGGAGAATAATTCTATAAAGGATGAATGAGGTGGGAGGGTCCTGGCTCTTTCATATAAGGTCTTAGTCAATAAGTATTTACTAAGTTTTGTGTGGTCCCCAGAAAACCTCCTATAGGAAGAAATGAGAGGCTTAGTAGGAAACGTGATATTTGCAAGGGCCTTGAGATGGTGTTGAACTTACCCGAACCATACCGGGCTCTTTACTAACCCTGGAACCCATGATTTCTTTTCTTAGCTTCTTTCTCAGAAATGCTATTCAACAGGCTTGCTTACGAAATTGTATCTTTTAACTGGATGGTTGACCTTTATATTCTGGCCATTAATTGATTCAAATGTTACTTGTGCCAGCTCACTGGATAATCTTAATTTGTCTCAAGTTTTACTCCTCACCTTGGAATTTAGTAGATTTGAAACTTGCCAGGGCCCCAAGAGAATGCTCACGTGTTTTCATCTTGTTTCATAGTTTTGTTCATTGTTTAGTTTGAAGCACAGTTTTCTCAACATAAAATCACACGTTTATTGTAGAAAATTGAAGGACACCCACAGATGTATAGAGATTCAGTATCACTAACAATTCCATCACATAGAATATATTTTGATGTATTTTTAAATCAGTCTCTCTCCCCTCTCGCTCTTCCCTA
>NW_006777784.1:124220-129581 GCF_000442215.2 Lipotes vexillifer
CTCCCCTACACGTGTACAACTCATACAGGATTTATCTGCTACCATATATATATCTTGGTAGCCTATCTTCTCATACGCATTTTCTGTACTTCTGCAGGCCTTAAAATTTTCTGCTACAACATGGTTTTTAATGATTTGCTCTTATATCATATAAATGTCCTTAACTAAGTATTCTCCTATTTTTGACATTCTATACAAATTTTCACTACCTTTCTATTTTTATGATATATTATTACATCATTTCATGATTAGGGTAATGCATATCTCATCACATTTTTTTTTTTTTTTTTTGCGGTACGCGGGCCTCTCACTGTTGTGGCCTCTCCCGTTGCGGAGCACAGGCTCCGGACGTGCAGGCTCAGCGGCCATGGCCCACGGGCCCAGCCGCTCCGCGGCATGTGGGATCCTCCCGGACCGGGGCACGAACCCACGTCCCCTGCGTCGGCAGGCGGACTCGCAACCACTGCGCCACCAGGGAAGCGCTCATCACATATTTTTATGCAGGCCATTCTATTTTTTTTTCACTTTAGATTTTTACCTGTCATGCGTACCCATGTTTTTAAAAACCAGATAGTTTTACAAGGCTTGTTGGAAGCTCTGTAAAACTCAGCCGTGCCCTTCAATTTTACCCTTCGAGTTTTTCTTCCCAAATACAACCACCTTCAACTCTTGTAGATGGTTCCTCTGACTTTTAGATGTATTTCGTGTTAAATAGCTATGTTAATATTGCTACACCTTGACTTTTCATATTCAGTCTAGAAGAGAGGGATTCAGCTATTGTTTGACACTCCCAGCCCCTGCTGGATACACCCATTCTGCCCATGTGCCCGTCTTCCCCTTTTCATCACCGCAAACTTCTGTCAGGTTAGTATTAGAGGTTTCTTTAGCGTGACTGTAAATGCCATTCACACCCCAGTCCCTTGGAATTCTACAATTACCTTTTCTTTCTTACAGGTTTTCTTTTCTTGGCCTGGTTTGTTACTTAGCATGGCAGCCATGCTACACATAAATATTTATGTGCTCCCGGAGTAATAATTACTGACCTCAGGATGTTTGCAGAGGGAGCTGTAAAAATGTGTTCCAGTATCATTTCAGCTGTTGTAAAATTTTAAATGCTTGTAATACAGGTTTTTAATTTTTTATTACCATAAGAAGTTGCAATCATTAAAATCTCAAAGCGCACTTTCATCATAATTAGTGCTTAATGCATAGTTCCTTAATGAATAAATGGATTCCCCAGCAGTATCACCTCCTGTGTTATCTGCCCAAAAATCTAGAATCCAAAGGAAAATTATGTGCTCTTAGTTTTCTGTCTCTGCTTAAACAATGGAAACTGGTGGGAAAGTCTCTGCTTGGGACCAGAGATGCATGAATTTTCTGCTTCGGTTCACTAAGTTTTCATGATCTCAGGCAGGTAGCAGCTCAGCAGTCCTCTGGTTGGTCTGATTCAGGTAACAGGAGGGACAGGAAGGCCTGTGCCCAGACAATGAGTCCTTCCTTCTCAGCCCTTTTCACTGGTGACTGTCAGGGCTAATTCACTCTGTTACAGGTTTCTGCTGGTACATGCCGTACCTGACAGCATCCCTCTGACTGCTGCAGGGATTTCAACTCTGATGTCTCAGCTGAGGTTTGGGGAAAGAGATTGCGATTCAACGGCTTGGGGTAGCCAGGTTTAAGTGTTTCTTCACCAGTTCCTTTTGGCGGCTTGAATATTTAGAATAAAGTAGCATTCTTGCCAACCGTCTATTTCAAGAATAATAAAGAGTATACAATGATGCAGAGCAGAGAGGTTAGGTACTACTCAGAAACGTGGGCATTTGTCATCTCTGACGGCATCTGCTTGCCCTTTTGGGTGATTATCTACCATCCTTTTTCTTCATGATTTTAGGTTTCAATTTTGGGGAACTCTTTGGGTTTGCTTGTCTTTTCTTTTTTTTTTTTTTACTTCAAACAGAAAGTCACAAAAATTATAATCATCCTCATCAGTTCACTCAGTCCCAGGTAATTAATTTTTTTTAGCTTGATCTTTTGTTAGCACTTTTATGAATTCATCAGTTTTCCATTAGAGTTCTGAAAATGCTTATTCATGCAGTTCAGCAGTATAATCAGTTACCAGAAACCTGTACTTGTCAGAGTCTTTTCCATGAATTCCTTGAAGAGCCCGTGAGCCACAACTACTGAGCCCACAAGCCACAACTACTGAGCCTGCACGCCACAACTACTGAAGCCCACGCACCTAGAACCCGTGCTCCGCAACAAGAGAAGCCACTGCAATGAGAAGCCGACGCACTGCAACAAAGAGTAGCCCCCACTTGTCGCAACTAGAGAAAGCCCGCACGCAGCAACGAAGACCCAACACAGCCAAAAATAAATTAAAAAAAAAAAAAAAAAAAAGTAAGTGGGGTGCGAGAGAGAAATCCAACCAAACCAAGCCTGCCATCTTGAATATTTCAAAGAGCTCTGGGCTGTACGGTCCTATGTCTTCGCAATTTTTTCATTCTGTCCCATTCTTTTCCGGATTTTAATTATTAAACCTAGCTAAAAACTGTGCTTGCCGAGAAGGATGGGTGATCTAATGGTTGTCTTTGCAAATAATATATATAATAAGATATTCTTTCTCTTCCAGTTAATTATTAGGATAGCTACCATTTGTTGAGTGCCTAGCCCTGGGCTGGGTACCACATAGGCTTATACTGAAGATAACTCTCCTACACATTATAGACTAAGAGTTGGCTCCACTTTGCAAACTGAAGGGCAGAACTGGGTGGTTTGCCCTTGGTCACAAAACCAGTGAGCCGAAACCCGGCACTCAGAGCCAGCCTTCCCTGAGGCCAAGCCAGCTTCCCCCCATTTCTCCCGTTTTCCACCACCTCTAACCCATACCTCCCCATCCTTTGTGTTCCTGTGTTGCAGCTCCCTGTGTTCTAACGTTCCATTTTCCATTTTGTAATAGTTTCACCAAACTTCTTACCTTAATTAATGCAAAATAGTCGACAATACAGACGTACAAATTTACAGACTTCTGTGTAAGAAACCCCATTTAGGTTTCTTGTTTTTATCTAAATATTTCCCTTTCTTTTGAGTGTGCATTGCTTGTAGAATAGAAAGTTGTCTTATTTAATATGAGACTCCATGAATAGTTCAGCAGTGAATATTATTGCATTTCCCAAACACGGGGTATTTTTTTTTTTTTTTTTTGCGGTATGCGGGCCTCTCACTGTCGTGGCCTCTCCCGTTGCGGAGCACAGGCTCCGGATGCGCAGGCTCAGCAGCCACGGCTCACGGGCCCAGCCGCTCCGTGGCATGTGGGATCTTCCCGGACCGGGGCATGAACCCGTGTCCCCTGCATCGGCAGGCGGACTCTCAACCACTGCACCACCAGGGAAGCCCTAACACAGGGTATTTTTGATCAAATGAATTGGAAAAATGTGGGGACAATCTTTAACTGGTTTCTTGGAGACGATAAGCAAAATGTACCCCCAAATTTTATAGGGTATGGATTATAGTACAAAGTATTTTACAATATAGTTTGCAGTCAAACTTAAATCAAATAATTTATGTAATGTGTCAGATGATTATATTTGCGAAAAACATAATGAAAATCAAATTAAGTTGTATTAGCCCTTTATGGTTTATTATGCCTGAATGTGTAACTAAGCCAATAGATTGGTTTTTACAATTTTTGCTCTTTCCTCCATAGAGTTTGTGCTAAAATATTATAAGCACTTTAAGATATTAACAAAAATACAGTCCCAATTTTTAAATAGCCAAAGCACTTGAAAAGATTATTTAGAAAAGGAATACAGTAGCCATGAACATGTTAAGAAATAGCTTTAACTAGAATTAAAACTGCGAATTTTAAAAAGTTACAATTTTACAATATCTACCTATATCACATCATCACGTTGTACATCTTAAAATGACACAGTGTTCTATGCCAATTATATCTTAATAAAAGCTGGAAAAAAAGAAAATAAATTCAAATAATGGAGCTCAAATTTTAAACAGGATTTTGAGAGGTTGTATTCTTCTGTGTTTGACATTCTATATTTTATTCTATTCCAAGGGTCTGCAAACTAGGTAGGCCCCATGAGACAAATCCGGCCAACTCTCTGTTTTGATAGCCTGTAAGCTAACATTTACATTTTTAAATGGTGGAAAATATCAAAAGAAGAGGGACTTCCCTAACAGTCCAGTGGGTAAGACTCCACGCTTCCACTGCAGGGGGCACTGGTTCGCTCCCTGGTCGCGGAACTAAGATCCCACATGCCACGCAGCGTGGCCAAAAAATAAAATAAAGTTTATTAAAAAAAAAAGAAGAATGTTTTGTGACCTGTGAAAATTATGTGAAATTCAAATTTCAGTGTCCAAAATGAAAGTTTAATAAGAACACAAAACAAAATGAAAGTTCTAACATTTCAAATGGTCAGTGATAAAATAAAAATAAAAAAATATATAACTAGAAAAAAAATATATAAATACATAACAGTTTTAATCATTCATTCATTTATTTACTAATAATTGTTTTCTGAGCACATAGAGCCTGTATTAGATCCCGGAGATATAGAAATATCAAAGTATTTTCTCTCATGGAGCTTGAAATCTAGTGTGGGATATTGTCAATAAGTACGTATGTGTGTGCTTAAGACATTGGATCATAATCATCACTGTGAGAAAATTAAAACAGAGTAAGGTGATGTGAAGTGATGAAGTATTGGGGGATGGGGACTTTTAAACAGCGATTCGATGAAAAAGCTGTAAAGGAGCAGCCATCTCAAGATGCCCAAGGGAGAAAGCGTTCCAGGCAGCTGGACCAGCAGGTGAAGTCAGTGGGAGCCGGGCATTGCGTGGGGGACAGGAAGGAGGCCTGTGTGGCTGGAGGGCAGTGAGCCAGAGGCCGGTGGAAATAATGGGCTGGAGGGACGATGGGGTTCAGACGACGTGGCACTTGGAAGATGTGAGGGAGATTAGAGACACTCTCTGGTCTCACAGTACAATTCCCAGTGTCCTTAAAACAAAAGCTTACAGGATGCCAATAGCATGTTCTCTGTCCTAAAATAATTGCGTGTGTGTTATATATTAGTTTGGGATAACCTTTACCTTAGCACAGGAGTACAAAATTTCCTATTCAAAGAAGAGAAACTCCTGGGATAAACAAAAATATAAAAAAGAATGTATAACTGAGTCACTTTGCTGTACAGCAGAAATTAACACAACATTGAAAATCAACTCTACTTAAATTAAAAAAAGAAGAGAAACTCTCTGCAATTCAAAAGCACCAAATACCCGCTCACATAATTTTTCTATTTTCCCTATCATGTTTGATGCCAGCATTTTTTTTTTTTTTTTTTTTTTTTTTTT
>NW_006777784.1:129756-130007 GCF_000442215.2 Lipotes vexillifer
TTGCATCGGCAGGCGGACTGTCAACCACTGCGCCACCAGGGAAGCCCTGATGCCAGCATTTTTATATTTAAATGGAATATTTTGTGGCAAGGTGTTTGCAGACTCTGTAAATATTTTATTCCTCATCAGCGATTCTCCCAAACTTTGACCTTTCCAATACTCCAGCATTTCCAATAGTTTTAGCATCCCCTGGTGACTCTCATCTGAATTATCTCTCTAATGAATGCTAAATTCTAACCTTATCATTCCTG
>NW_006777784.1:130017-157966 GCF_000442215.2 Lipotes vexillifer
CCAGTTGGTATTCTATCGTGAGGAAGAGCTTTCTTCTCCCCTGTAGTCAGGGATTCATTTCGTTACTGATACCAGTAGGAACCCATGGGTTCTCAGCTGCAACTTGACAGTCTAAAAACATCACTCGACCAAGTGATCAAAGTTACCTTCATCACCACCGGATCAAGGAACATCAGGAGTCTTCTGATATGGCACCATGGGAAGAACACAGTATCCCCTCTGTGGTTGCCTGCCAAAACTCTCATCGGAAGGACCTATGAGAGAAGGTCTTAAAGAAGAACACAGAAGAACTGTTTCAAGTGGAAGAAGGCTAAAGAGAAAGGAAAAGAAAATGCCCCGGGTAACCCCTCATTCTGTCCTGAGCCAGGGAGTGATAGCAATCAAGGATGTCATTGGAAAAATTAATGAAACTTGGATGTGGACTGTGCTTTATATAATGGAATTTAGTGATGCCAGACTTTCTGCTTTTGATAACACTTATGCAGAAGAATATCCTTATTTTCATGATGTACATACTAAAATATTTAGGGGTATAGGGACATGGTGCCTGTGACTCACTTTTACAAGATTCAGGAAAAATAAAAGAGGCAGAGAAAGCAAAAATAGGGGAAAAGTGTAAATAATTGGTGAATTTGGGTAAAGGGTTTCCTAGCGTTGCCATTATGCAGTTCTGCAAACCGGGTGGTTTCAAGCAACTTGATGTCTCACAGTTCTGGAGGCCAGAAGTCCAAAGTTGAGGTGTTGGCAGGGTCGTGCTCCCTCTGAAACTTATGGGAAAGCATCCTTCTGTGTCTCTTTGAGCTGTTGGTGGTCTCAGGTACCCAGTGGCTTGTGGCAGTGTCACTGCAATCTCTGCCTCGATCCTCACGTGGCTGTCTCATCCTCTGTGTCTGTGTCCCCAATAACCCTCTTTTTGTAAGGACACCTGTCATTTACTTTACTCCAGAATCACTGCATCTTAGCTGTTCTCATCAGCAGTGGTCCTATTTCCAAATAAGTTCACATTCATAGGTACCAGTGGTTAGGGCTTCAACATTGCTTTTTGGGGGGATGTAATTCAACCCATAACAGATATATAGGACTTCTTTGTACTATTCTTGCAACTTGGAGTAAACTTGAAGTTATATCAAAATAAAAAGTTACTAAAATTATTTGCATATAAAAAGTGGTATTTGTGTGTATAGTGTTAGGTAGTGTTCTAATTTCATTCTTTTACATGTAGCTGTCCAGTTTTCCCAGCACCACTTATTGAAGAGGCTGTCTTTTCTCCGTTGTATATTCTTGCCTCTTTTGTCATAAATTAGGTGACCATATGTGCATGGGCCTATCTCTGGGCTTTCTATCTTGTACCACTGATCTATATTTCTGTTTTTGTATCAGTACCATACTGTCTTGATTACTATAGCTTTGTAGTATAATTTGAAGTCAGGGAGCCTGATTCCTCCTGTTCCATTTTTCTTTCTCAAGATTGCTTTGGCTCTTCGGAGTCTTTGGTGTTTCCGTGCGAATTGTAAAATTTTTGTTCTAATTCTGTGAAAAATGCCATTGGTAGTTTGATAGGGATTACATTGTGAGAGTAGCAGCGACATATATACACTACCAAATGTAAAATAGTTAGCTAGTGGGAAGTAGGCGCATAGCACAGGGATATCAGCTTGGTGCTTTGTGATGACCTAGAGGGGTGGGATAGAGAGGGTGGGAGGGAGGCTCAAGAGGGAGAGGATATGGGGACATATGTATTCATATGGCTGATTTACTTTGTTGTACAACAGAAACTAACACAGTATTGTGAAGCAATTACACTCCAATGAAGATTTATATTAAAAAAGTGGTGTTTGCTTATTAAAAGTCCACCAGGTACCTGTCATTAAAATTTCAGTTTTAATGTGCTGGAGAATTATTACTAAATGAAACAATCGGCAAGTTTATTCATTGACATTAAATCGCTACATAAACTAATAAAATGTTTATTTACAGGAAGCGTGCATTTATTTGTTCGTTTGTCATCTGACATGCAGTAAATAAGATTCCTACTTGAGAAGAATGAGGCATTTGAGTTCTATTTCCAATACTCCAGGAACAGAGTGTAGGACAAATTGGAGATGGGGTGGCCTTCCAGTTTGCATGATGAGAAAGGAAATGTATTCAGGGCTCCCAGTGGGAACTATGCAGTCCTCAACTGCAAAAGCATTTGAGGAGTTTGCTTTTGCATAATATAACATTTACTTCCCTGATGAAACCAATCACGACGTGATTTATTTTCTTGAAGCCACAACTGAAGGACTTACCTTAGTCTTAGTTCCAGAGGGACCCATTAACAACACATTACCTTCTGAGTTAGTCAGACTAAGAATAATAATCAGCCATGAATCTTATCGATGGGGTTTTTATATATGTATGTACAATTTCAGAATTCTAAGTCAAGAAATACAGCTTTTTCAGGGGATCATGTGGATACATGTTTTGTGGCACGTGAATCAGCTCTTCTAGGGACGTCTACTAAGACCAGATAGTTGAGTGGTGGGGTTAGAGCCACCGCAGCTGGGGTGTCTCACCCATGTCCAGTGGCAAGGAAAGAAAGAAAGGGAGGGAAGGAGGAAGGGGGGAGGGGGAGGGAGGGGGAGGGAGGAGGGAGGGAGGGATTGATGGAAAGGGGAAAGAAGGGAGAAAAAGTCTCCCACAATTGTCATCCATCTAGAAAGAGTGAAGGCAGGAAACTTAAGTATGCATAGAGTGATTTTGTAATTTCATGTATATACTCTTAAAAATGAATGTCAGAAAATTTAGTTAAAAATAATTATCACGAAAAACATAATCCTTTGCCTCAATTTTTAGTAATTAGTTTAAGTTCAGCATTTGCTTATTTTTCAGTTTGTTTCAGTAAATTGTTTTTAGGGCCTAATATGTCCCAGGCACCTTTGGGCATGTAAAGAGGAATGAGATGTGATCTGTGACTAGGGAAGTTCTCGACCCCGCAGGAAGGTCTCTACAGGAAATAACACCTGGTCATTCAGCAGCACAGACCAGTGGGGGTTAATGGGTTGAAATTTCAATGAATGAACCCAACTAAAATATTCAGCACCGCGTTTCAGTTTCAGACTCTCTTTGAAAGAGCCTCATTACTCCTGAAAGAATAGAAAATATTCTCCCCCAGTGCGCCCTCTCCCTGGGCATCACTTGATAATATGTGACTCAATTATATTCACTGTCATCTGCCACCCAGATGTTTGATATAGATAAGATCCTCTCTGAAACGTCTGTGCATTGGCAAAGAAGAGTAACCTGATTATCTCCCACCTCTTAGTATTGAAATCAGCAAGGATGCCCATAGTTCTGTGTCTTAATTGATTCTTTAACCAATGAAGCTTGGGTAAATATGCAAAATGTTATTCTCCTGGCTGGAGACTAAAGGAAAGGAATCATTAGCAAAGTCTACTTAAGACTATTGCCTCAAGTAACTTCTTTTCAAACTCTGAATAACTGAAACAAAATGAAATGCACTAAGAAGATAATCTGAAATCTTTAGGACCTTATAATGACATTTTCCTTAGGTAAGGGAAAATCTGAAATATCTAACTTGACCTGTTCAGATAAAGAAGTATCTTCATATGGTTTAGAAGATATAATGTGGTTCACTCTGGATGGTAAGGTGAGCAGTACAACTTACGTGGAGGGAACATGCTACCGCTTTGACCTGCTTTTAAATTTTCTTTTTACTATAGTACAGCAGTCTTTTGGAAAACCTGTGCAGACTTGCTAAGGCATAGGAAAGCAGTATATAGATACACACACACACACACACACACACACACACACACACACACACACATACAAGGCAAAACCCCACATTTTAATATATAAAGCTATTAATGTGATGTTCCTTTTGATGTAAAGTTATGAAATTGGTTATTATATGAACCATATTAACTGTCCACATTGCAATACAGACTCCTATTCAGGAAGAAAAATAGGGTGAAACTTTCATTTGTTTGGCCTGAGTTTAGTGACAGGTTATTGGGAGGACGCATACGGGAAATCTTAAATTTTACGGAGCTCATTAAAGAATGTAGAGCAAGGGTGACAATTGATGTGACTACATTTTTAAGAATGAAAGCGCATCTATCATTGTATTTAGGCTGGGATGCGCAAAGAGTCGAGCGGTGGGCTCAGAGGTGCTTGAGGGAGAGCCCTTTGAAGCTAAAAGGTGTGTGATAGTCGTATGTAATATATTCCATCCATTAATGTCTACAGATTATGCTTTTTGTTGGAAAACAGTTTTTGGAAAGAGGAAAACCAACCAGAAGCCATTAGCTCAGCCTTTATTAAAACGACTGTAGTGTGAGAACAGCTCTCAAATGAGTTTCTGTGGAGAGCAAGGAGCTTAAAGATTTAACAGGATAGTTTGGGGAAGATCAAAGTCCGTACGGGAGTTCTCCATTCAGACTCTGAAGGCAGGGCCACTTCTGTTGTGTTAGGACAGCCAGGCATGTCTAGGGCAGCCAGCATAGAGGCGTGCCCGGTTTAGCAGCCGGGGATTGGATACTTTGGGTTTGGCAAGGGGTGTGGGAAGGATTACTGGCGGCTAGGGTCTTGCCTGTCAAGGGCCAGTTGAACCTTTTTGGACCATGAGAGTTTCTCACAAAGTATCTAATATAATTTGTCTTAAAAAATAATTCCAATTTGCTATGTGATCCTGCCGGCTGTATCTGATGTAAACTTTTCTGGGTCTGTTTCCTGAATAAGATCGAAATGAAAGTTTGGATCTGCTTTCTATGTTAACAGTGTATATAATGTTAAATTTGTTCGTTTTCACTTACAGGCTGGAGCTAATGCCCTTCTCCAGGACGTCAATGGAAATATCCCACTCGACTATGCCACGGAAGGGACAGAATCGAGCTCCATCCTATTGACCTACCTGGATGAAAATGGTAGGCAGATGCCTTGAAAAACCATAGAAAGATAGAAGAAGAGATAGGGCGGTAGAATTTAAGTGTATATATTTTAGGTGTGCTTACATGATTTCAGACGGATGTCGTTTCCCTCGATTGTGTGAAATGACGTCTTGTTCTGTGCAGCGTTTCATAGTTGGTTTAGTCAATGCAGTTTTGCAAGCTGGCAGAAATCTGGAGACCAACCGTGCAGGGACATTTTAACAGGCATCCAAAGTCCATAATTAGCCGGACTGGGTTTGTAATTATAATCTATTCTCCACTGGGAGGGGAAGGGAAGTGAAGCAGCATCTTAGGAGCATCCGAAGAATCCCACTCAGGTGAGTGAGGACCAAAGTCAAGGGCAGTTTGCACAGCATCCCAACATCCACTCCTGGGGACACATGGAAACCCAAACCTTGTCAGAAGAAAGCCCCACGGTCATGGTGCCGGCTGAAACGCTGAGGCTGGGCCCCCAAACGTATTCGCTGACAAAGAACGTTTAATTGCACAGCCTGAGTGTATAATTTCACGAGTGAGTTCAGCCTTGGCAAAGTGTGAGGCGTTTGGAACCCTGAGCCCCATATGTTAAACTAAAGGAGTATATGCCCCGTCGTTTATTTTTCTTTTTTTCAGCTCTTCAGATATAAAGAACACCAAAGAAATTCCAATGCCTTCAAGTATGATCTTTTGTCAGAGAAAAAGTTCAGCATATTTAAGAGGCACATCGTGCCTGACACCCTATCCTTCTTGCCTCTAAGAAAAGCCTGCACACCTGCCTCTTTGCTCTCTGTGCTCTGTGCGTGCTCCAGGTCACTTGTCTCGAAAGGTTTATTCTCAGGAGGGCTTAGAACAATAATAATTAGTGCTTAGCAGCCGTGGGTTCTTAGAAAAAAAACTTGCCCCATTAATTCTGAAAGCAGGGTAAGCGATGTTATCTTCATTGGAGAAACCGTGAGCTGTGCTGTGGTTCTGAGGGTCACCAAGTCGTGGCCCCGGGTGACAGGCCGTGGGGAAGAGTCACTCCCTGGTACCCACTCCTACAGGAGGGACGTTGTGCTTTCTCGCATCTCGTCAGCTGTGACCTGTTGTTCCACTGCTGGGAAGTTTATCATTTGGATCTTTGCAAAACTTAACTTGGAGTGCGCGATTCTGAATCTGAGTGAGGAACGCGGCTGTCTTATTTATCTGTGCCAGTTCTGTGGGATGGTTTCCTGTTCTCATTGTTCTGAATTTGTAATAGCTACACTCATGTATCTTTCCCTTTGGAAACTAAAATGAAGTCTTTCTTTGCAAAAGAATGAACTTCAGTTCTTCGCCTTTCCAACTCATGGGAGGATTTTGTTTGCTAAGAACGCTGAGTGTTTGCAAGAGCAGTATTACTATTCCATGTAAAGAAAAATAAGTGTATTCCTTTAAGAGGCTGATTTAAAAATGATTAAGGAAAAAAATGAGAAGGAGATACTGACTCTGAATGGTTAGGAGAGAATCTGTCACGACGATGGCTGTCACAATCTGTTTGTGAGATACATGTTTGCCGGCACAAATGCGCTTTAATATCTCTTACATTTTTAATTCTGTTTTCCATTTGTCCCTGCCTTTCATCTTTCTGCCCCTCCTTCACCCCATTCACAGTCTAGTTCCATTTCTGCTCACATCCTTCCTCCTTATCTAGATCAGCTGCCGTAGTTCCAGTAAATACTGTCTAATTCAATTTATTCTCTGCATCCTCCCCCGTCCCCGTTGGTGCGCTTTTAGAGTTATCGGTTGTGACAGCATGGGCTGATACTGTTAGAAATTTCTAATGTTCCAAGATGGGATTTTCATTATTTGGTGCACTGCGTTCTTCTAACCAGGCGGGGGGAAACCTTGAATTCTCACTCTGCATCATCCAGCTTCAAATCGGAGTACTTATCACACTGTCACATGAGGACACGTGTGGGAGAAGACAGGCCAGGTAGCGAGCACGCTGATTACATGGAAAAATCACTGGTCACAGGTTCTAACTGTACTGTCACCGCCGGCATACACTGTACCCCTGGTCACGGCAATTAACCTCAGCTCACTGCCTGAGCTTCCTGGGCTGGAAAACAAGACAGCAAGGAGTTCTGATCAAGCATCTGATGCAGATGAGATCTCCGGTGCACAACAAGCCAGCTGGCATTCAAGGAAAGCAACTGATTATAAAATGAGCCAGCAGAGAAATAAAGCACTGTAGGGAGAGCTCAAGGTGTCCAGGAAAGATGCTCACCATGGAAAAAAACATATAGGTCTATGTTTCCATGTCCCTGAAGAGTAAAACAAACGCTTTTTACTTTGCCCTTCATATTATCATCACCCATGGCCCTTTCTCCTTTCTTTCAAGTCCGTCCTTTAGAAAAAGAAGCTCATATTTATTCTGAGTTCCTAATTTCCTCTACTGAGCCCACGGAAGTTCTGCTTTGTCCCCTACCGATCTGGACACGTCCCTACGGTGATAGCCACTGCCGTCGGTTCTCTATCCAGCTGTCACTTTTCTGCTCTCCTGCATTTTCTCGTCTCCCTGTGACATTCAGTGACCTTGATCACACTCTCCTATGAAAAGGCTCACCTGCTCTGATCTTCCCATAGCTTTTCTCCCTTCTTTTAGTTTCCTTTGGATGCACCACTTAGGTACGCAGAAGCCAAAATGTTGGTTGTTCCCAAGGCTTTGTCTTTGATCATCTTCTCTCTGTACACTGTCCCTGGTCATCTTCCCCTCTTCCTAGTGTCCTTAGCACCTACCTGACCCCAGGGTTACTCTTGCAGCTTAGATATCTTTCAAGACCTTCGGCATTGTACCTGCAATTTCATTACGTGTCTTGTGTCTTTTACTTGTATGTCAGACAAGTTGAAATAACGTGTCCAGTATGGACCTTCATGTCGTGCTTTCACACTCTCTCTGTATTCTCTTTACCTTTACACCCAGAAATCTGAGTATCTGAACATCACTTTTCTTCTCCTGAATCCCTCACGTCGAATTGTCACCAAATCTTACAGATTCTTTCCTTGACATCTTTCTAATAAGTCCACATATCTCACCAGCCGCGCCATTACTGCCTTAGTTAAAACCCCAGTCTTTCTACTTTGGAACAGCCTTGGAAAATGGTCTTCTTAACTCCAGACTTAGCCCTCCCTCTGCATTTTTCAGAGACTCCCAGATTCATCAGTCTGCAGATGACCTTGTATGTTTCTCCTGCTTAACAAAGTTCATTCAAAATGCTGTTCCTTCACCAACCCCTTCAGAATCATCCCATTATTGGGGTGACAGTGATCCCGATTTGCCTGGGACAGTCCCACATTAAGCCTGTGGTCAGAGTTGGGGGAAAGGATTTGGTAGAGGTTACAACACCGTTTTGGCTTAAACTGGTTCATTTCTCTTTGCTAGAACAACTTTCATTATTTGCCTGCTTAACTTTTTTGCTTCCGTCAAGTCTAGGATCTTTTCGGAAGCTTACCATAGTGACAAAAATTGAGATTAGATGCAATTCTTGGAGCTTAGGGAACCCCAGGGTACAACCATGGGATGGGTCATGTCATAGCGTAATGATAAAATTATCTGTGATAGCAGCACAGAATACCCCGGATACGGGATGGATAATGGAGAAAAGGAAAAGCTGAATTGTTACAAGACAATATTACCTTGAGAGGGACAGTTAAGGAAGGTTAAGATAAGGTTCAGATTGACTTGAGATGTTAATGTAGTTTCGGTTCTTCACAAGCATTTATTGATATAATCAAATGTAATCAGGCAGTAGTAATTAGTATCACATGTAATAACTTGTGCATTTCCAGTAAATGATTTGTTTCTTATGTCCTAAATTAAACAAAAAATTACTAAATTCCTTTCAAAATAGTAAATCTAAGCAGGGCATGTATTAATTTTTTCAAGAAACAGTATGAAAATAAAACTGAACTTCTTTTCAAAAAGAGAGGATTGGCCCATTATCCACTACAAAAGAATAGATTTCTTATGGGCTGTAGTCATCTTGTTTGGCTTTTTTCCAGAAGCATCTTAAGAAATTTGACCAAGAAGTGAGCGAATTTCCATTCTATTGTCTTACCAAAAATAGATCTGTGGTTTTTTTTCCCTGGACATGTCGGAAGAAATCTAAAAATCACATCTTAATTGGTATCCTATTTGATTCAAAATAAAGTTTTAAAATAATGGGGTACGATGTCATAATATTCCCCTCATATCTTCACAACAGTCACCAGAAATAGATTGTTTCCACATAATATGTTGTAATGTGCATGAGTCTGAAATGAGTGACAGCTAATCTCTTTTAATTTGTGTCTTTCATCTTTGAGCCCTATTCTTTTTTTATCACTCAATTTTAATTACATGTTTAAATAATCCTCTAAAAGATGCATGCCGCCTCGGTAAACGTGCAATATTATAAAAGTTAAAATAATATGGCCTTAGAGTAGGGCAACCATTAGGTTTTCCTGCTACTTTAGCGTGCAAAATTGAACACTGACATCTGAGAAACAGTGTTTTCCAGATATTACTCGCATGTCAAATTCTATAATCCTAAAAATAGAAATAGAGTGCCAGTTTTAGCTCGTTGTTTAGAAACCTCCAATGTGCCTGTTAGGGAAATCTGTAATATTGCATTTGGCTTTATTTTGTTTGGTTTTTCCCTGCCTCCTTATTGTAAAGAAAAACACTCCTAAATGCGTGGCGGGTGATCCATGTACCAGAAGGCTGACTGATAATGAAATGACAGGTCCCTTTCATTGAGTGCTTCCTGCAAGCTAAATCCTGTTTTATATGCTGTATGTGTTTGGACTCATTCTCATGACAACTGGTGAAATAAACTGTCAGCCCCTTTTGCAGATGAGGAAACTGAGGCAGAGGATAAGTTACCTGCCCCCACTGGCACAAATAGTTAAGTGCAAGACACAGCACTAGAACTCCAGAGCATTTCTGCTCTGGAGTTCATCCAGGCTCGGAGAACAAGGGATGCAGGGAGGCAGGCGTGGTGTGCTCTAGGGGGACATGACAGCCGATGGGCACCATGCTGGGCTGTGCCATGCAGACAGGTCTTATAAACGTTACCCATAGCTTTGTTCCTTTGGGATATGTATTATTATCTGAGTGACGGAGGATACAGACAATCAGGCTAAGTAACTTTCCCACAGTCACCCTGGGGAGGTCGGCCACAGACCAGGCGCAGCCAGGAGGATCACTCCAGCCTTTTTGCTCGAGCCCACTGCTCTGTCTCCATGTTTGTGGCAAGGACTCAATCAGATAAGAGATAGAAATTGCTCAGAAGTGTGGCTGGCTCATAGCAAACACTTGCTGAGGGACAGATGTCATCTCCTAAGCAGCAGCAGAATCATCTTCATCAGCATCATTAATATCACTGTGACTGTTATTACTTTCACTTGGAATGAGGTAGATTATTTCCCCTTAGTAAACACCTATTATGTCCAGGAACCAACTTTAGGAACAGGGGATGCAGAAATGCAGAGATATACGCTACCATGGAGATTACACCACCATGAAAGCTCAGGTTGAAATATATACTGGATAGAGGTATAAGCAGGTGAGCTGAACTGAGTCCTCTCTGCATAAATCACCCACCTCATTGAAGCCAGGCTACCAGTCTTCATTCAATTTTAGTTTATTTCTCCTTATTAACATTAATAGTCATGAAACAATCATTTGGAGCATCCTTTAAAAAATAATTTGAAGGAAAGTTGCAAAAATAGTACAGAGAGGTCCCAGATACCCTTCATCCAGATTCCCCTAGCATTACAAATGTCCACAGCCGTGGTGTATTCATCCAAACTAAGAAGTTAACATTGGTACAGTACTATTAAGTAAACTACAGGCTTTATTCAGAATTTTCCAGTTTTCCCGCTAAATCCTTTTTCTATTCCAGGACACTGCATTGCTTTTAGGAGCAACTATTTTAATGAGGAAAACCATAGGGAACAGAAAGTATGTCTTTACAACTCATTTCAGTTCAATGCAGGTACTTTACAATACTTTGGGCAGTCTATGCTGATGATTTATACTAAAACAGAAATCCACTGAAAGCCTGCCATGGCTAAGGCATCCTATCACATTTTGGGATATAATAAGAGGAAAATTATTCAAGACTCTAGCTGGAAATAAGACTGCATGCCAAGAGAAACAATTATGGATGCTTTGAGTGAGAATTCAGATTGGAAGAGGAGCTTCAAAGAGGAAGGAACACGTTGAAAAATATAAGATAAAATTAAATTTTTACCCCCTGCAGCTGAGAAGCAGTGTACATTCTGTTTGAAAAAGGCTCTTTCCCCCCCTAGGAGTGGATCTGACATCACTGCGGCAGATGAAGCTTCAGAGACCAATGAGCATGCTAACAGACGTCAAACACTTCTTGTCATGTGGAGGAAATGTTAATGAGAAAAATAATGATGGCGTAACACTGGTAAGTTACCACGCTTCACTAGGAGACACTGCTTAAGTTGAGAACGTACGTTGATTTCTAAAGCATAGAATTATACACAATTAACTTCTAAATAATGTTTTTTATTTTTCTGATTATAAAAGTAATACATATTTATTGCAGAAATTTTGCAAAACAAACATGCAAAGAGGAAAATGAAAATCACTTACACCATCACCCAACGTTTATCTGTTGATATATTCTCTTTAAGCCTTCCTTCTATGCATGTTTTTCCTACAAATTTAGAGTAATTTTTATCCATTATTTTGTCAATGTGATTTTTGAGATGGAACTTACAGGAGAATGTTTTCATTTTAATTTTAAGCAAAAGAAACTGAGTTGCTCTGATGAATGAATTTCTAAATTCAAGCAAACTCCTGTCACTACTTTTTTTTTTTTGCTATCAGGCACAGCTGCAGAAAATTAAACACACAACAATTAAATTTGGATCAATTTTAATGTAAACACAATGTCTAATCATCAAAATAAGAACGTTTGGTCCTGTTGCCCCATAAAAATTACCTGGGCTGGGCATGCTGGGGTTAAAATTAATGATTGTGGAAATAAATAAATGTATTAAGTTTCAGGAAAGTAAATTAGGGCAGCAGAAGGGATTATGAGCTCTGAAGCATGGGGTGCATGAACCAATTTTAGAAAGTGGTCCAGTTTCTACCATGGGGAAAATATGGTGTGAGGTTGAGCACGGTAGATGAGGAAAGCAACGTAACCAAATGGATATGAGTTGTGTGACACCTGATAGCTTTATAGACTTATTAAGTGCAAAGTAAGTGCCTTGAGACTTCTCGATAGAGTTATCTTCCTAGATACCGATGTGGGCCTTTGGGATGTAAATTTCAGAAGCCTATCACAAATGGAACTCTAACCTGTAGGAAAAGAAAACAAAGCATGTTTAGAGTTTATTGAAAAATAACACATTCAAATGGAAAAACATTCCAACTAGTTTATTGAACTATTTACTGACCGTGACCTGTGAACAAAATCATAGTGAACAAAACCCACAAAAGTCCTTTTGTCATGGGCTCACATTTCACTGGGGGAAGACAGGTAATGTACAATATAAATGAGCTAAATATATAGCATATTACTACTAATAAATGCAAATGAGAAATAGTAAAACAAGACGGGGCATGCTGGGTGTACAGTTGACATTTTGCATAGGTAGACAGGTAAGGTCTCACTCTCGAGCAGAGTTCCGAGTGATGGCCTGAAAGAAGTCTGCGCACACTGTAGGTGTGAAGGAGGAGCATTCCAGGCTAAACGGTGTACGTGCAAAGGCCCTGAGGCAGGGCCAGGTATGGCGTGATTGATAAACAGCACGGAGGCTAGTGTGGATGAGCAGAGAAAACAGGAGGAGAGGGGTAACCAGGACCAGGTCACACAGCATCTTGTGGGCCTGTGCGAGGACTGTG
The DNA here is from genome assembly GCF_000442215.2 of Lipotes vexillifer. Taxonomy (NCBI): domain Eukaryota; kingdom Metazoa; phylum Chordata; class Mammalia; order Artiodactyla; family Lipotidae; genus Lipotes; species Lipotes vexillifer. The sequence goes on from NW_006777784.1 coordinate 142,837, forward strand.
GCAGTTACGCTGTGTGAGATGGGAATAGATTGAAGAGTTCTGAAGAGAGGATCCTACTCCCGTTCTAAAAGGATCCCTCATTCTGACAGCTGTGATGAGGATGGGCCGTCACAGGACGAGGGTGAAGCTGAGAGTTCAGTCAGAAGGCTTTTGCTTTAATCTAACAAGCGATGATGCAACTCAGACCGGGATGGTAGATGCTGGAGTGATGAGAAGTGGCTCATTTCAGTCTACACTGAAAGAAGGTCCATTGGGATTTCCTGACCGGAATGTGATGAGAGAGGAAGGAAAGACTTCAGAATGACTCGGGTAATTCTAGTGTGAACAACTGGAATGATGGAGTTGACACCGAATGAGATAGAGAAGGCTCAGAACCGGGCTCAGAGCAGGGAAGATCAGGGTGGATTCTGGAAATGTGAAGTTAAAAGTGCCTCTTGGCCGATGTCATGGAGGTGCCGAGTCTGTGGTTGGATACTGGAGTCTGGAATTTGGGCGATGCCTGGACTGGAGGAGCAGTTTGGGATCTTTAGCATGTACATGCTGTTGAGGCCCTTGACCCTGCATGAAGTCACTGATTTGATACAGAAGGAGAGAGGATTGGGGACTGAGCCATGGAGCACAGGAAAAGAGGAAGATCCAGAAATGAGATGGGAAGAGGAACTCCCGAGATGGGAGGAAAACCAAGAGTATATGAGATGTCCCGGGAGCCCAGTAAAGAAAGCGTGAGGAGGAGGGATGATTAACTATCAAGGTAACACCGCTGAGAGGTCAAGTAGACGGAGGTGGAGACTCAGCTGCCAGACTTGGTAACTTGGGAGTCCTCGGTCTTCTCATGGGGACAGCTTTGGTGGAACAGTGAGGTCAAAATCTAGACGAGAGTGGGCTATTTAATTAACAGCCCATTTAAGGCAGGACCTACGTTAATGAACACATCTAACGCATAGTAAAAACCCAGTGGAGTCTGTGTTTCTTTGTTTGGTAGAAGATATTACAACTTCATTTTGTTTTTTTTGGAAATCACAGCTAAATAAAAACAGCACATGGGCTTCAATCCCCGCTCAATAAAAGGACCTACATACCTCAGAAGATAAGCTATTAAAAGAATCAATACACAGAAATAAATTGCTATCATTTTCAACCATCTGCAGTTTTGACATTCCTGGTCACTTTTTTTATTGAACAGAGAACACAAGTGTGGCATATAATTATTCTGTAATAACTAAATCTTGTTTTGTTATTGAGGTTGTGACCATCTTTGAGCTTTATACAAAGAAAGTCACAGTGAACGGGAAGTCCTTCCCTGAGGATCACAGCACTTGGCAAATGGCAGATTCTTTGATTCTTTTGTCTGAGTTGGTTGGCCGGTTATGTTAATAGCTGCCACTCCTGGAGCTGTCTTTCTGTAAAGGGCATGTGGATGGTGTGTTCCTGACTATTGTTGCTGATCATGATAAGAAGGCAGTCTTGGCCGCAGACGGATTTCCACATCCTGAGTTGGAATGTCAGTTGTGGTTCAAAATCAGGCACAATATCCCACGCTGTTACACTGTTTGTGCAAAAGAGGTGAAACTGTCAACAAAATACTCAAGGAGGATCAACTCCTAGTAAGATGGTTTTTATGTTGCTTTTTCTTCCTTTTTTAGGAACATGCAATAAAAAAACCAAATATAAGGTAGCTCTTTTTAAAAACTTTTATTAAAAAATTTTTTGGAGTATAGTTGATTTACAATGTTGTATTAGTTTCAGGTGTACAGCCCAGTGATTCAGTTATTCATATGTATATTATTTTTCAGATTCTTTTCTGCTCTAGGTTATTGCAAGATATTGAGTATGCTTCCCTGTGCTACACGGGAGAACTTTGTTGTTTGTCTGTTTTATATAGAGTTGTGTGTATATGTTAATCCCAAACTCCTAATTTATCCCTCCCACCACCAAGAGAGCTCTTTTAAAAAAGATCTCTTAGTTTATGTTAATATTCTTCTTAAAAGAAAAGAAAAGCTTTAGAAAAGGATACAGTCCCCCCCCCCCCCCCAAAAAAAACACTCAAATTCCTCTCCTAAAAATCCAATAATGGTTATTTTTCTACTTGCACTACAAGATTCAGCCTAATAATCCCCTTCTCTATATTGTCCTCTTATACACCCCCTCCCTACCCCCAGGCAGGAGTATGCTACTAATGTTTAACAACTGGCTCTCTGCAGGGGGAAAAGCCCTAATTTTCAGTGTTTGCCAATTTATGTAGGGTGAATACTCCCACCATGGCTGATTTTAAGCTACCAACATGACATCACTGAACACATAGTTTGGAAGAGATATGCATAGTCAGTTCTACAAGCTGAAGAGCAGGCGGCAATACACCACAGTGGTCCCACGTAAAATCAACCTTTCTTTTCATTGTGCCCTGTTATACTTGGCCCTGCTCTACCTGATGTAGTCATTTGGTTCTATGTCTGTCCCACTCCCCCCCCCCCCCCCAAAAAAAAAGCCACGTTACAGAGCATATGAAAAGGAGTTCCTGAGTTCAGGTACATAAATACTCTTTGAAAGCACTGATGACTAGTATATATGTTATCAAGAAGCTGGTTCTTTCCTGTTTTGTCACAGAATTTGATATATCACATCTGGCCTTGAGCCATATTTACTTGGTTTGTTGGAAAATAATTAATTATCCATGAAGTGCAAAATACCAAGCAATTTTATTTTTGTTTCCTTTTTTTTATTTCGTTAGCATTGCTTCATCCTTACTTCTGGAAGAAGACTTAGCCAGTGTCATCAGTTTTCTGGTCACATCTAGGGAATAAAGCTTTTGTGGTTACTTTCTGTCACCGTACATAGCCTCGATTTAGAGATTAGAGTGTCTGGACATATATAATAATGAAAACTTCCAACTTGCATGAAGTCAGGCCTCACTGATTTTTTATTAGGATGATTTTAAAATCTTCTGTTGTGATGAAGTGGAATGACTCAAAGTTAGGTGTTTGGCTTTTGTTCCGAGATGACCTAGGATTAAATGTGCCGGCCGCCCTAGACGTCACTGGTAGCTCCTGCTGTGGATCGCTTTGCTGCTAAGCAAGCCAAGACGGTTTTCCTTTAAGTCTTTGCCTCATAAGCAGCTGAGGAGATGACCGGGTGAGAGTGGGGCTACGTTCTAAATGGTGGAACTGGAGTTTTGCTACATGGAAACAAATCTATTCATAAAGGGGTCGATCCTATGAGCTTCGCATCATTAGTATGCAAGGTGGCGATAAGCCACGCTTCACACACACAGCCATGCCAACCTCGCTGGTGTGCCAGGGGAAACAAGCAAGTGTGTAAATTGTGCACGTGTTCTGGAGACGAACATTATAATACCGAATTGGTATGTGAGGCAGGGGAGGTTTGCAGGAAGAGCATTTGCATGTTTAAACAAATAAATTGTGGAGTGAATGCAAGGTTTGTTAGAAGCATTCACACTGCAGCGTTATCCTTGTAGCCCGGCCAACTTGGATGTCCACTCGCCTTTGCTATTTCAGAATGTGAGTGCTGGGCATGCAGAGGAACGTGGCTTCAGCCCACGGTGGCCCTGCTTCCCTGGGTCAGTTACCTCAGTGGTCTAATCCACAGCTTCTCCAGCTGCAAAATTGGCATGGTGACTGTCCCATAGGTTGTTCTGAAGAGAAGAAATAATGTAGAATTTTTACGCAGGACGTTTGTGAAACCACTTTAACGTCCTGTTCTGTGTTGTAACTGGGTAGGTGATTTCCAGCTTGCGATAACTTTCCATGAGGACTGTGCTTCCAAAAAGCTGTTGCTAATTCTCTACGGGAACAACCACTGCCTCTGTCGTTCTCATAGCAGGAGAGGAGTATTCTAAGATGTCATGTGATCAACACTTACACATTTTGGCACCGATACCTTCCCCCATGGTCAGGACAAGGCAGGACTATAAATTCCATTTCAGAAAATAGACACTTTTTTTCTTTTTTGCGGTACGCGGGCCTCTCACTGCTGTGGCCTCTCCCGTTGCGGAGCACACGCTCCGGACGCGCAGGCTCAGCGGCCATGGCTCACGGGCCCAGCCGCTCCGCGGCATGTGGGATCTTCCCTGACCGGGGCACGAACCTGTTTCCCCTGCATCAGCAGGCAGACTCTCAACCACTGCACCACCAGGGAAGCCCAGAAAATAGACACTTTTAAGTTAAAAATTTTTAACTTGAAGTCGAACTTCCATGATGAGAAACGGTACCCACCCATAGGTCTAGTGACTTAAGGATACAGAACTGGATTGCCAGTAGAATCAAAGTAATGGCTCTAAACTCCTGGTATGTTACTAGGATGATTTTTAAATATGCTGTTATCTCTTGCGATGAAGTGGAGTGACTCAAAGTTGGTGCCTTTTTTTTAGATTCCACACATATGCCATATGATAAATGATACAAATGAACTTAAATACAAAACAAAAATAGACCCATAGACATAGAAAACAAACTTATGATTACCAAAAGGAGAAAGAGGGGGAGGGGTAAATTAGGAGTTTTGGATTAACATATACACACTGCTCTATATAAAACAGACAAACAACAAGGACCTACTGTATAGCACAGGGAACTATATTCAGTATTTTGTAATAACCTGTAAGGGAAAAGGATCTGAAAAAGAATATATATATATATAATAAAACTGAATCACTTCTGTATACCTGAAACTAACATGACATTGTAAATCAACCATACTTTAAAAAAAAGTTAGGTGTTTTGCTTTTATTCTGAGATAACCGAGGATTCAATGTGCCGGCTGCCCTAGATGTCACTGGTAGCTCCTGCTTTGTATTGCTTTGCTGCTAAGTTAGCCAAGACAGTTTTCCTTTTAGTCTTTCTTTACCTCGTGAGTAGCTCAGGGGATGACTTGGGTGAGAGTTGGGCTAAGTTCTGAATGGTGGAACCGGAGTTTTGCCACATGGAAAACAAATCTACTCACGAAGGGGTTGATCCTATGAACTTTGCATCATTAGTACGAGGCGCTGACCAACTAGTGGACCATTCTTCATGCAGGCTTATGCTACAAGTGAACATCTGAAATCCAGATGTTAGTGCATATAGCAGGGTAACTTGCCAGTCACTGACTGATTATTCAAATAATATGAAATAAATTTAGAAGGAGAAAGATGAGTTCTTTAGGAAAATACGTAAAATCATATTTCTCTAAAATATCTGTGGATATATCACTCTAGGGATGGTTTGCTGGAATGTTAATGAGATGAATTCTGTGTGTAACCAAGTGTGGCAATCTCTTAATGTTTATACCTGAAGTTAGATTGAATCTATTTGTTGTTCTAATGTAGCTGAAAGTACATACAAAACATAAATATATAAATGTCACTATAGATTGAAGAGCATAATTAAGTCCAAAGGTAGAAAAGCAACCTTTTTTCTGAATTTTATCAAAATTTATATTGAATAAGCCCTTTTGACTTTATTGTAATCTTGTCTCTGTGATAAAAATGGCAAGGAGTCGAGCTACAAGATTCCATGCTACAAAACCCAAAGTTGTTGTTTTTACTACTTTTAAATTAGTTCTTCTGTTTCCTTTCCTTATAGATTCCTCTTCTTAATTATTATGATTACAAATTCCACCATGTAGTTACTTAATAACCTAGTTTAAATTGGGGATGATGATAATTTACTTACAAATAAAGCCTGTTGCCAAGAAACAGGAATTCCCCCATAGGAAAATTTGAAAAATTCCTCCAAACCCTGATCTCATCATGGTAGTTCCTGAGGCTTCATTTCTAAGCTTTAGTTTGCATTGAGAAACTCAACTGGGAGAATATTAAAATGATAGCTACATAATCATTTTAGAGCTTGTTGGCATTAATTCATCCTTTCTACTGCTCCTGTCCCTTTTTTTTTTTTTTTGCGGTACGCGGGCCTCTCGCTGCTGTGGCCTCTCCCGTTGCGGAGCACAGGCTCCGGACGCGCAGGCTCAGCGGCCATGGCTCACGGGCCCAGCCGCTCCGTGGCATGTGGGATCCTCCCGGACCGGGGCACGAACCCGCGTCCCCTGCATCGGCAGGCAGACTCTCAACCACTGCGCCACCAGGGAAGCCCCTCCTGTCCCTTTTACATGTATGTAGCCATGGCAATGATCACATTTCCTGTGGTCATTTATATCTTTGAGTCCCCCTCCTGTAACACCAAATACAGGGCTGGAATTTTAGAGCTAGTCAGTACACGTGTGACTTTGGGGCAAGAAGTGGTAAATCACTGAGATATTGTATTTTGTATTTACAAGTATTCAGATTATAGTAGAAAGGGGCACTGGAGAGGGAAATAGAAATTACATGGAAAAGTGCACGTTGTCAGGGTCAGAAGGAAAATAATAAATAATTAACCTATAACCCATTTTTCAAAGAATGATGACATCCACTCGTACCCAATAAAATTACATATGTGTTCTTTTTAAAAGGTCTCTGTGTTTTAGATTCGATACTTTATTAAATGGGTGTCTTTCAACCACTGAATAAACTACATTGCTGTCCCTGCTTTTTTAAGTTAAATGACAAAATAATCTCTTCGTCGCAGTTGCATATGGCATGTGCAAGTGGCTACAAGGAAGTGGTATGTCTTCTCCTGGAACATGGCGGGGATCTCAATGTAGCAGATAATCAGTACTGGACCCCACTCCACTTGGCAGCAAAGTACGGCCAGGTAAAATAATGTTCTGGGTTATTTTTAAAGAATTATTTTATGATCAATGCATCATTTCATATTTTGTTTTGTTCTCAGATTACGTACTAACATTATGTAACTTGACTTTTAATGGAATCGTCTTACTAAACAAATATGTTTGTGGTTGAAAGGAAACATTTACTTTTAGAAGGACACATTCGTAACCTACATTCCTCAGAACTCTGCATGTTGTAGTCAGAATCACTGGAGAAATAATCAAAACTTACAAACATTCTTTATAGAATGGACTTAATACTATTTTCTTAATATTATATAGTTCTTATCAGCGTACAGTTTCATGAGTCTAGGGTAATTGTGTTTGTTTTCTACAGTTAGTAGATGTAAAGCAAAATTACATTTTATATTTTATTTTTCTCTATAAATTATATTTCATTTTAATGAATGAAGGATGGGTAGCAGAGTTCTTTCTCTGAATTGATGCTTGGCTGTAGCTAATATATCTTGAGTTACTATTGCACAAACTAATTTCTCACTAGATACTGATATACCATGAAGGAGATGCAACCTTTAACTTCTAAATGATTTATATGGGTGAATGTGTCCAGCAGTGTTCATAATAATTTATTAATATTACAATTGATTTACAAAAAATACATAATATGTTATGTTAGAGAAAGTCTTAGCGGTAATAGTAGAAAATATAACTCAGGTTACATATATATGGAGATTTAAGCTAAACTTGTTGATGTCCAAACATTAGCTTGTGGTAACAATCTCATTCACAGAATTTATAGTAAGTTGAATCCCTCAGACACTAACCAGTGTGCAAAATATCTATCACACAATTTGAGTCATGCAGCTGTTGAATAAATTGAAAGCATTTGCATCTCAAGCATCGTAGGAAAAGCACATTGCTTGGGAAGGTCTTCCAAACTAATAAGAACATTGTTTGTTTTGATGACATTTCCTGTAGAAAAAAGATTCCTTCATTCAGTAAATATTTTTACTACCAACAACTCCAAATCTGTGCTTCTAGCAAGTGAGTGTGTGCATAAGTGAATGGTTGGGTTAATGAGATAAGGCTGGGCGTAGCTGAAATCATTGGCCTCAGGAGTCCAGGTTTCCCAGGTCTCACTAGGATCACAGGAGTATCGGGGCATCAAGTGTATACCATCAGGACATTAGTAATCCATGCTAGCACAGCAGCATCCCGGGATACACTGGGTGAGAAGTTTTGTCATTTGTAAAAAATAGAGAAGTGAACATATAAGCAAGTACTCTTTCCTTGAACACAACTTATTGGCCTGTGCTGACGAGGCGGTAATCAGTAAATTATCAAAATGTGGCCACTGTAGTCAGAGATTGCTTCTGGAAGGAGCTAAATCTGAAAGTGGTAAAATGTAGCAGGACACTACCAAACTTGAATGAATCATTTTAACCAATTTTTCACTTTGACTGATTGGGCTTTTAGATTTTGGACCAGGTATCATTGCAAAGAGAAGCTGATTGTTTCCCTTTAACCACTTTCATAAGAGAATCAACTCAGGGGAAATAGGACTAGATTTAACAGAAATTTTTTAAAAACATGCCTTGGACTAAGTATGTCACTTTCTGTTACCAGACATTTAAATGGTTTTTTTCAGGACCCGGTGTATGGTTTTTGTTTTATTTAACTGCAGGTCAAATGAAATATTTGGTATGAGTTGATGCATTTTATTTGCTGTTGTATTTTTCAGCTCTGTGATTTCCGTTTGGTTCTGTCTTATAACTTCTATGTCTTTGATGAGGTGTTCTATTTTATCCTTTGTTTCAAGAGAATTTGTAATTGCTTGTTAAAGCATTCTTATGATGGCTGCTTTAAAATCATCATCAAATAATTCCAGCATGATTCATCCTGCTTTTGGTGTCAGTTAATTGTCTTAGTCAAATTATGTTTTTCTGATTTTGGTATGACCATGATAAGTGATCTTTAATTGCTTCTTGGACATTTTGGCTATTTTGCTAGGAGAATCTTGGTCCTATATATATCTTCTATTTTAGCAGGCAGTCACCCTGCTTAGGTTTAGTGTTCAGGTTCCAGTCTACCTGAGTGGGAGGTGGATCCAATGACAGTTTAATTTTCAGACCCTTCCAGGTATTATTTTGGTATGATTGGTTTATCTGGTGCCCCTGGAGTTCCTCCTGGTTTCTTCTGGTGTCCCCAAAGGGGTAGAAGGCGTTTCCTCGGGCCAGGCTGCCCCATGTCTCTGGGTGGGGTAGGAGAATCTCCACGGGGACAAAAGACTTTCAGGGCTGGAGGCCTTTGGAGTATGCCCCACCTCCACTTGCAGGTGCCATCCCCTCCCCAGCCACCCTTATCTCTCTTCGGGGAGTGGCATCTTGGTCTCAGTGGAAAAAGAGTGCCTGCTCAGGCACTTAGTGTTAGCAGGGTCATGGTGCTGTATTCACCTGATATTGTCAGGGAGACATGGTTTAAAAGGCAGAGGGATGCCTCTACCTGGGCCCCCTTCTGTCGCTGGGTTGGACTGGGAAACACTGGGTCCAGGGTTGCCTTCTTCTATTGGGTGTAATCCCATCCATGATTCCTCCCTTCTACGGGTCCTGAGTCACCTTTCTCCTTGGACTTTTCAGAGTTCTTCTTGGGTTGCTTGTTAGTTCCAGGGTTTATTATAATTAGCAGAGAGGACCAGTAAGAAATCAATCTAAGCTGGTGTGTTTTAAAACAACTGCTTCTGTTTACAAAAAATACTTATTTATGAAAGACCTGTAAAAGTTGGTGTAAGGCACATAAGCCCAGTACAACTGCTGCTTCCTTCATAAAGCTTCCTGGAACTTTTGTCACACAAGAGGCATAAGATAGAAGAATCACTGATGGATAAAAGGTAGAGGATATCGGTATTCCACCCCATTACCTGTCACATTCCAAAATTTCCCCAACTTTGGGTTTTCTCAAACTATGTTTTCAGCCTAGAGAAACATAGTCATGAACTTATATGGGAAATATGATTCAAAAGCTGCATTTACTTTGCAAAATGCAGAGTAATTAAGGTGAATGTTTTTATTACCTTATTCCCAGCGTACCAGCTACATTCCCAGCGCTTACCATTTATTAATGATTAATGGTAAATTAATGAAGAAACACTTTCCAATTGCTGCATTTTTTCAAAACCAGCTGCACAATATCTGACCCCAACTTTAAAAAAACATAATTTTAGGGGGGTTCCTATTTTGTCTTCTATTTCCCAGACACTCCTCCCACATACACACACACACCATAGGTCATTCTGTGCATCTCGGGGATTCAGCCGGCTTTGCTCTGAGGATTTCCATGGCCCGGCACTGGCTCTAGCACCAGCCACCCCTCGCTGGCTGTAGGAGCCTAACCAGCCTTGCTGGTTCTTCCTCCCTAGAGCCTGGCCCCAGGGTCTTCAATCACTGAGAACCATCAACTTCTGTTAAAAGAGGATTTTTACATAGCTTGGAAGGTTGGTGAGAATGATGAAGGTAAACGCATCAGACCATCTGTGCCCATGTGTCCAGGTCAGTTGATCCAGCTGCTAGATTCACAGAGACAGATGTCCAACACACAGTTTTCCAGAAATGGCCATTGATAGTGTACAGATAAGGCAGATTTAAAAAACAATCTCACCTTTACCCTCTGCTTCTCTAGAAAGTGACTCGCCATTAATTGAGTATTTTCTAAATCCTTCAACATTTTAGTGCCAAGGAGAGGGTCTGAAGATCATATGTCTTTTCCATTTTGCTCTATTAAACCTACTCAAATGGGGTCTCCACCAGAACGTAAGCTCCAACACAGCAGAGCCTTTACCTGTGTTGCCCAGCATGCTTCCTTGGTGTCCAGTAGAGTAGCGGAAGGGCTTGAATGGACAAATCCATCAGCCAAGAACTAGAAGCAAAGCTTTAACACTGAAAGGTAGAGTGGGGCTTTTCTGTTAGAATACATGACACCAAAACCAGAATACTCTTCCTCAATTTAGACCCAAAAAACAATGAGAGATTTCTGTTAACAGAGGATTTTGAGTAAACTGTATCTTGATTATTTTGTCAAGAAAATACCATATGATGTCTTGAATTGTTTTTAAAAATTGTTCACCCATAAAAATACCATTTCATATTCATTTTGGAAATGATATTTTAGAAAGAGGTATTATTTGGATATCAATTTATAGGCATGGGAGATTTATAATTCTCTAAAGAAATTTACTGTAAATAAATATACCTCAGTTCAGGGAAAAAAACTTTAGAAATGCTAACATTTTAGAGAGACTAATGGCATTTTCGCAGACCTTCATCACAACTTCAGTTTCTTATAAATATCTTACAAGTATAAATGCCTTTTGGAGAAGGCAGTCCATAATTTATAACAGTATTTATAATTGACATTTGTACTGGGATTTATAACTGACATGCATACATATTTTAAAACTTGCCTTTATAAATATATTAACTTCTCCAGTGAGAAAAAAAGAGATGCCTGTTCTCGTTTAAAACTAGGAGCTGAATAGGTTATGTGAGCAGTAAGTCCTTTGATTTTACAATTTTTCATGAGTTGTACATAAAATAAAATTCTCTTCTAGCCTTGTCCATATTTTTAGTGTTTATAATAGGATTGGCAATGCTACAACAAAAGAGAAGTAAATAATTGTACAAATGCTAAAATCTAAGTCTCCTTCCCTTCAAAAGTATCTTGAATCACACAACCTGCATATCTTGATGTTCAAAGGAGTCGTTTGTATTCTTAAATACATTTTACCCAGGTACCTAAGAATTGAGAGATATTCAGAGTTTTTATTCTTCAGATATGTCTTTTTCCATTGAGAAAAACAAAAAACACTCTCTGGTACCCCGCTGAGCATCAAATATCGATGAACTCAGTGCTGGATGCTAGGTTCCCTCTCTTCTCAATGTTTACACGTCTTTAGGGAATCTCACACCTGCAACTTCAAATGCTCTACACGGTCACAGCCCCCAAAGCCCTTTCTTGTTTTTCTCTCAAGTTCCCGGCCCATGAGGACCACTGCCTGGTGGGTAATCTCTATCAATCTGCCCTCAGACCCAACTTGTGTACAAAGGGAATTATCATCTTCTTTTCCCCAGTCTGTAGTCCCTTCTGTGTGTCACCATTTACTCATCACAAACCTGGGCATTATCGTTTTCCTGCCTCTCCCATAACTAAGAAGCCACTGGCCCCACAAACTCCTCCCTAGTGAATAGCTTTGAGCTGTATGAGTTATAACCACAACTGATTAATCTGTACATCCTCACCGCCTCTGCCTTCACCCAGTGCGTCAGCATCTCTGCCTCTGGATCAGCCCATCAGCCTCCTAATGGCGTCCTCTCCCCCTCCTCCACTCCATTCTCAACAACGTGGCCACGGCGAGCTTTCTAAATGCAAATATAATAGAACTATTCGATCCACCATCCTTTCCATCGCTGCTGATATAAAATACCTACTCCATCACACATGAGTCCCCATGGGCCAGGAATTCTGCTTAATTTCTACCGCTGTTTTTCTCCTATTCCCCCGACCAGGTTGGAGGGTATGGCTATACCGAACTTCTTTCGATTTCTGGAATATGTCACCGTGTACATCCTTTTCACGTTCTTTGCTTTTCTTGAAATTATTGAGTGGTTAAATCTTCCTTGCCCTGCAGGACTCCCCTGAGTTGTCAGTTCACTGGCTGTCTTTTCTACCCTCCTGGATCCCAGTGTGATGCCTCCGTCACGCACCCTACGTAGCACCTGTATCCCCCATACCATGTCACTTATCACATGCTGGAATTATCTCTTATATTTGTTCATATTGACCCTCTAGTTTGTGAGAACTGAGTGCAGGTACAATGTCTATTTCTTTATCTGCACGGGGCTGGCACTCAGTTACTACTTATTCATGAGACAGTCAGCGAATGTCCTGGTTTAGCAGATGCTTGTCTGTCTCAGTGCATCACTGAACACATGTGTGAAGAGATGGTGGGTGAGCACACACCTCGAGACTGGTGGGCCAACAGGAGAAATCCTCAAGGAGATATCCAGGAGTACCTGGGCATGAGCGGGGCATTGTGGGGGGGCTGGACATAGAGATTTGTGATAGGTGACTCAAAGAGATCACGCACGGTGGACGGGGAGTTCAATGAAGGGCAAAACAGGATGGGAAGCACCATCTTTAATAGTCTAAGAGTTCATCAGAGGAATCTTTTTATATCTTAGATCTGAAATTTTTCAGATGGCTCTGAGTTAGAGGCATTTACCTATTTTGATGTAGAGTATGAACCAATGAGTGTAGGATATGCAAATTCTGAATTCCCAAAGACGTCTAACATAATTTCTCTTTATTAAGTGAAACAATCTCTTTTAGATTCTGAACTAGGAATTCGACTATCTCTGAATGCTCAATTTTTCTTTTTTTTTACTTTTTAAAGAAGTAATTTAAATGACCATCAAGGAATTAATTTTGCTAAATTTATCCAAACCGAAATACAATTGTCCAAAGAATGAGCAAAGTCCATAGCCAGTAATTTGTGTGAGTTTAAATTTCAGCTTAAATATATTTTCTATCAGCTACGCAGGGCCTCCTTTGACACACACAGAGACACCGACTCTCTCTCTCTCTCTCTCTCCCCCCCACACACACACACACAGAGAGAGAGAGAGAGAGACACAGAATGTCAACCACCTTACCCTCTGATAGTTTCGGTGATTATAAAGTTCTTGTAATAGTGGAGATGAATCTTTGTTGGGTTCACCCTTTACCTACTCACACTCAAGTAATTTACCTAAAGATCTTACCTGAGGTTAAAACAAATGTTGCAGACTACTGTGAAATTGAAATCAGTACTGCCCTGCTTAATTTAGTTCTGGGGCATGCCTCACTGATTTCTAACTGGAAGCACGTGGGAAATGCTGACTTTAAGAAAAATGGAATTCCCCAAGTGAGAGAGTCTTCATTCCACACATGAATGCTTGTTTTTACAGGCCCCAAATAAAATGGCAGTACTTTTGTGGTCATAGATTTTCATGTAGGAAACCATTTGCTTTGACCACTTCAATGCGTTCTGCAGTTACAGGGGAAGCTGTGGAGAGAGGTAATTTGTAGAGAGATTGCCCAAGTTTCTCTTTGGAGTTCTGTAAAGAGTGGATTAAATTTAGAAATGCAAAGTAATTGTTAGATTCTCCTACAATCGGACATCTTTGTCAGAAAATGAAAGCTTTTAGGTACTGCTGTTTTTTTTCAAAATTGTGAAAAACAGGGGCAATCTTACATAATTCTTGGCTTCGCATTTTTTCTTTTTTCTTTTCTTTCTGCTCTTCTTTTTCCCTCCCTCCCTCCTTTCCTCCCTTCTTCCCTTCCTTTCCTATGGTTGAAAAGCAAGCAAATCTCTCAAATTTTTGATACAAAACAAAACTCTTTTCTGTACCCATTTTGATGTCCTGGGACCCTGCTCTATGTATTCTGTCTTTCAGATTTCGAGAGAACATCTCTGTCTTTAGTAAACTGTATATATTTGGAAATAAAAATAAACCCTAAATATAAGCAGTATGCTGTAACATGATTTAAGTGTTCTTGATACATTTTACGTTTTGTAAAACCAAACACTGATTTGCAGTGGACTTGTGGGAAAGCTAGCAATGGCACAAACTATTGAAAATCTAATTAATTTTATGATGAGAATACTAACAAGAGCAGTAATTGATGGGTGGGGAGATACTTTGGAGTGTCTGAACAGAGTGCTTGCATGGGTGGAGAATGACTGGCAAATGTCACAAAATCAACAAAGCCCCAGATCAGAAAAGCCAGTCCCCTTCCAGTCAATATAATAAACCAAGAAATGGAAAGACAAACTTAGGAAAAGAGAAAGAATAAAAATTCCGAAGGAATCTCCAAAATTAAAAAGAAAAATAGCATTGAAAACATAAAATATATAGGGATAGTTTTTACATAAGATATGTAAGATTTCTACACTGGAAACTATACAACAGTATTATATAAATATAAACAATATAATTAAAAAATAAAGAAGACCTAAATAAATGAGGTGGTAAGCCATAGTCACGTGTTGAGACAGTGACTATTATTAAGATCTTGTTACCGACCCTTTCAAGTTGGGCCCCAGCAAGGGTCCTCCTGCCTGGCTTGCTGACACCAGTAGAACAGGACCAAGTTGGGTTCAGAAGCAAAGGGAAGCTTTATTCTTTTTTAAAAATGTTATTGAGGTATAGTTGATTTACAGTGTTGTGTTAATTTCTGCTGTACAGCAAAGTGATTCAGTTGTATATCTATATATTCTTTTTCATATTCTTTTCCGTTGTGGTTTATTACAGGATATGGAATATGGTTCTCTGTGGGGAAGCTTTATTCTTTGATCGGAGAATGGAGAGGTGTGGGTGTGGCTGGTTATAGGGATCTCTCAGTGGGAGGGGTTGGAGCTCTTTGCGGGGGGGGG
>NW_006777784.1:158142-196480 GCF_000442215.2 Lipotes vexillifer
GGGTTGGGGGGCGGGTAGCACAGGTGCATTTGTTGCTCACAGCTCCAGTGCCGGGTGCAGATTTCTGCACACGGCCCGCCACCACCATCTTGGACAAGGTGTGGTGGGCGGTGCTTCTGCGCACGGCCCTCAGAGCTGAGGTGTTCTGAGTGCAGCCATTTGGCCCCAGGAACTCTGGTCTGAAGGGCTGGGTGCGAGGCTTCTGCCCGCGGCTCCCTGTGAGCCAGTGAAGCTAGACTAAGTACAGAAGAAGAGGTTAGACGTTTTCTTATCCCCTAGATTCCATCTAATTTTCCCCCCGGGACGCCAGTGGGTTTTGCTGAGAATAGTACCTGTGGAAGGCAGAATGGTGGCCCCCAAAGCTGTCCACATCCTGATCGCCAGAACCTGTCAATGTGTTACCTGACAAGGCAGAAGAACTTTGCAGCTGTGGTTAAGTTAAAGATCTGGACATGGGGAGGGATCTCCAGGTGGGCCCACTGTGATCACTGAGCCCCTAAGAGCAGAGACCCATTCCTGGCCGAGGGTTGGTGGGAAATGCGACAATGGAAATGGTCGGAGAGGTGCGACACTGCTGGTCTGGAGATGTAGAAGGGGCCCCCGGCCAGGGAATGTGGACGCCTCTGGAAGCTGGAAAAGTCAGGACACAGATGCTCCCTTGGGGTCAGAAGGAAACAGTGCTGCCAATGCCCTGGTTTGAACCCAGTGAGACCGGTGTCAGACTTCTGACCCGCAGAAGTGTGAGGTAGTTATTATTTATTGTTTAAACTACTAAGTTTGTGGTAATTTTTTATGGCAGCCATGTAAAGCTAATATAGCATCTATTTACTTCACGCACTCCCAATCAAAATACTATAGCCTTTTTTACAGAAATTGAAAATCCATTCTAAGGTATATATGGAAATGCAGAGGACCTATATAGACAAAATTACCTTGAAAAAGAATTAGATACTTTTTTCAAGAATATACGTTTTTTTACTTATTTCAAGACTGCCTCAAAAGCAGTTCAATAAGAAAATATAGTCTTTTTAACAAATACTGCTGAGAAACAAAGGATGCTGGACCCAAATTAACCTTAAGCCTTTAGGTGCCATTTACAAAAATTCACTTGCGATGGACCATAGACATAAAAGTTCAAATTATAAAGTTTTTAGAAGGAAATGTATTATGATATTGTCATGGCCTTTGAGTAGGCAAAGAGTTATTTGAACCTAAAAAGCACTAACAACTAAAGAAAAAAAAATATGAAAGTTATGCATAAACAGAAGTAAAACAAATTTTAAAAATCCTGTTCATCAAAAGACATTTTTAAAAAGATGAATAGGCAAGCCATAGAATGGGAGGAATTATTGGTAATACATATTTCTGACAAATGTATCTAGAACATATAGATCAATAATTCAAAGAAAAACACTTCAGTAATAAATGGGCAAAGAAATCTTGAATAGATATTTCACAAAAGAAAATATAAGAATGGAAATAAAGCACGTGAGGGGGTGTTCAATGTCATTGTCAGCAGGGAAATACAAGTTAAACTATACTGGGCTACTACTCCTTTCCCAGTATATAGTAGCTCAATTTTTTAAAATGACAATATCAAGTGTTAGGGAGGATGTGAATCTAGCAATATGTAAATAGCCGGTCATAAAATTATTAAATAGAATGTGGAACAAAAGGAACTCTGGTTGGCAGTGAGAGTGTAAACTTGAACTCTTTGAAAAAAAAAAAATTGGAGCTATCTCATCACTTGTACATGACCAGACCCTTATGCCAGCAATTTCAGTCCTAAGTACATTTATCCTGAAGAAATTCTTGAACGTGTACACTAAGAGATATAAACTAGAATATTTATAGCAACATTGTTTTTAAATATAGGTAAATGGTTGCAATGGCTTGAATGTCCACTGAGAGGAAGGTGGATAAATTGTGACGTATTCGTACAGTGCAGTTCTGTGCACCTCAAAAATGCAATGTTAATTCATGAAAGCAAAGCACAGAAGAATATATACACCAGGATTTCATTTCTATTAATGAGACAAACAGATGAAACCAAAGCGATGTGTTGATTAGGGATGCTTCTTAAGTAAGGTCTAAGCTTACAAAGAAAACATAGTAATGGTTAACATAAAATTCACGGTTGACGGTGGTCAACTCTGGGAAGTAGGAACAGGGATAATTTGGGAAAGGAACACACAAACGTACTATGAATGACATTTAAAAAACTTGGGTGCACTGGACTCTATTTCATTATTTGCTCTTTCAATGGTACCTGTCCCTTATACATATGCTTTGTATGTACGATGTATTTTATAATAAACTTTAAAAAAATATATTAATCTCTCACCAGGTTGCTTTATTCTTATAACTTGAGATGAAGTTTTTCTCATTGTCCATTGGACCTTAGGTTCACATTGTCCATGATGCTGTAATGGATGGACAGTAACAAGAAGTGTGGCTTTCATGAATTGTTAAATTAAAACAAAACACACTGTAACATGTGATTCCTCCCATTAGGTGCCCTAAAATCAACGTGAAAGGCGTTAAGTGAACCTTTTCAAATCCTCAACCCACTTGATGAGTAATATTTTATTTGAATGTATTAATTGATAAAACAGTTTGAATGTCATTAAAAAAAATACAAAACAGGAAATGGAGAGAGTAAGAAACATGTAGCATAGTAGGTTATGCTAATGCATTCTCATTCCACCAGTGCCCCTGGAGGATAGCAACTTTGGATTATTTACTGATGAATCTTAAGTATCCAGCATAATCTTTCCTATTTCAATTACCTTTAATGTTTCAGGCAAACCTGGTGAAACTTCTTTTGATGCATCAGGCAAATCCACACCTATTGAACTGCAACGAGGAGAAGGCTTCAGGTAGGTTGTGAGCATCCTGGACCACTGAGCAGTTACTGTCTTCTTCCCATCATACTGAAGTTGCTGACCCATCACTGACACAGCTCCAAAGTGAGTCAGCCTCTCCTGAGATGCTCTGTGAAACCCAACCCAGTTCAAGCATGATTCACAAACTCCTGTGCACTGCTACGTTACAAGCATCTGTCAGAGAGCATTTAAGTTTATGGGGACTTCATTGCAATGTGCTCTTTGGGCTTTAAATTTCCCGGGCAGTGATTCCTGCAGTGTCACTTACTTTAAAACATATTTTTTCTGTTATTTAAAGCTAGTTTCTCACCATACCAAATACATGCTTGCTCATTAGGGTATTTTTAAATGGTAAGAGTATTTTTTTCTGTGCAGATATTTATACTGCACGCAATAGAGACTAACATTCTCAACCGAATTTAAAACTTTGAAAATCTTACTTATTTTTTAATAAATCTCTTTCTGAAATTTTCTAGAGTCCTTTTTACCACTCTTTTCAAAAGTGGGTACTACATTCATTTTCTAGTTTTTAAAACTTGACAACAGTGTTACTACCAGTAAGTTACTTTTGGTATATTAAAAATAAGAATTCTGAATAACAAAGAGAAAAGTCTTGCATAAGTAACAAAATAATGTAAAAATGTTGAAGGTATTAATTGATCTGAATAACTTAAATATATTTATTCTTCTTGTTTTTGTACCTCTACTAACCTGAAAGCACTTCACACCTGAGATTTCTTATTTCACGCGCTTCTAGGAGTATAATTACCCAATAAACCTCCCGTTTAAGACAGAATGGGAGATTTGCTCTGTTTCTTATTTTATTGGAATTAAGTATCATTGCTTAATGTTTATTGATCTTATTTGCTAAAAATAAATTGAAGATTTAACAAACTATAATATGGCTTAGTAGTCTCAAACTTCAGAACCACGCTAATATTAATAATAGGGTAGTGACCTTACTATTATCTACAAAAATTTGCCTAATGGTAAATATTGGAAGAGTACATAGAAATTTGTAGCTTTCTCCTATCTTTTTTCAAAAATATTTTTATTGTACGTATAAACCCCATCCTCTGTTAACTCTAGATCTAACAGGAGATCACATTTTTCCAGATCGTATTTCTGGCTTTTTTCCCAGAGAATGGAATATATCATTGACCCTGGACTGCAGGGACTCTGTCTATCACACTTTGACCTTTTAAGTCTAGTGTCAGTTTCACCAAAACAGACACTCAAGGCAATTGACAATGACGGTCCCAGAGCCCTGGGAGTGACTAAGCTGCTGGTCTAGATTCCGCCCTGGCCGCCACAGGCCTAGTGTCTGATGACTCTCTTAGACATTTTTGCCCACGTTGGTCACGCAAAGCCTAGCATCAGTATAATCAGTTCTCCATGCCATGTTGGTCATGAGAGACACAGTGATGGGACCACAGTAGTCTCTCAGTAAACATTTGTCGATTAGTTTCAGGTAGATGCAGGATATACCAACAACAAGAAGAAGGAACCACATAAAATGATAGTGCAGAAAGCAATCAACTAGACACCCATGTTGTGGCCGAGCACATGAAAATCATCATCATTGCTATATATTTAAAAAAAATTTTTACTGGAATATAGTCGCTTTACTATGTTGTGTTAGTTTCTGCTGTACAGCAAAGTGAATCAGCTGTACGTATACATATGTCCTCTCTTTTTTGGCTTTCCATCCCATTTAGGTCACCACAGAGCACTGAGTAGGGTTCCCTATGCTGTACAGTAGGTTCTCATTAGTTATCTGTTTTATACAGAGTATCAATAGTGTATGTATGTCAATCCCAATCTCCCAATTCATCCCACCACCGCTTCCCCGTTGGTATCCATACACTTGTTCTCTACGTTTGTGTCTCTGTTTCTGCTTTGTAAATGAGATCCTCTATACCAATTTTTTTCAGATTCCACATATATGAGTTAATAGACGATAATTGTTTTTCTCTTTCTGACTTATTTCACTCTGTATGACAGTCTCTAGGTCCATCCACGTGTCTACAAATGACCCTTTTTATGGCTGAATAATACTATGTTATGTTCTTGTTATTTTGCACTTCTTGAATTTGAAACGGGCACACAAAAAATTACCTGAGGGATAAAAGCAGTTTGAGGTATAGCTGTTACTTGGTATGGAAATAATCTCCCAAGAAGAAGATGCTGAGCTGTCTCCTACTCATTATGCAGATATGATTTAATCTAAAGCAAATGATGATAAAATCCTGGCATCAATATCGTCTTGTGGTAGCTGAATTACCTCACTCAGCCCATAAAGCCACATAACTGAAGTTCATGGACACAAGAGGTCACGCAGTTTAGTCGTGGGGATTGGAAAGGAGTAGCCACAGCCATTAGGTTCTTAGTTGTTATTAATGTGATTTTTCTTCAGGATGTATTGATTTTCAGTTTCAGTTGTTAGTAAGTGTAATTTTGATTAATGCACAGCTGTATTGCTGCTCAAATATGTTCAGATGTCACTGTTCACATGTAATTTGTAAGGAAATATAATTATTTTAATTTCAGATTGAAAAAGAAATCCCACCAGATCACAGAGAGAGGCCAGACCCACTGTTTTAAAAACACAACCGAGTAGTTATTTGTACAGCTACCCAGTTAGTAGAATGTTTATAGAATGCCTACTACATGTTTCATAAGAGCCCAGTCCTTGGGAAGGTATAGCTATTTTCCTCTTTTTTTTTTTTTTTTTGCGATACGCGGGCCTCTCACTGTTGTGGCCTCTCCCATTGCGGAGCACAGGCTCCGGATGCGCAGGCTCAGCGGCCACGGCTCACGGGCCCAGCCGCTCCGCGGCATGTGGGATCTTCCCGGACCGGGGCACGAACCCGTGCACCCTGCATTGGCAGGCGGACTCTCAACCACTGCGCCACCAGGGAAGCCCCTATTTTCCTCTTTTGATTCCCATTCACCAGGATGAAGGAAGACTTTCACGGAGAATAAAACGACATTAAGTTCTCTCCAGCTTAGCTTCTCAGTGATTTCACATTTTACCTGTGACCACTCAGTGAATATTATTTTTATATTGTGTCATTTTATATTATGTCATTTTATATTATGTCATGTAATTAAATATGCCACTGATGTAACATAAAATAGTCTTTAAAAATCGTAGCACTGCCATTTTATTCCCACCATAAACTTTTAGTGTTTTTTGTTTTGCTTCATGTGTTGATAAATTTTAGCATGTTACATATCAGAATTATTGAAAGTAAATAGTTTTGTGGGATGTTCCCACTCACTGGCTCTGATCGCCTTATTGTTACTCGTAGATGTTGCCGCATCTGAGTTTATTGAGGAAATGCTGCTGAAAGCCGAGTCTGCCTGGGAAGGAAGAATGCAAGAGCCTTCCTGTGTTCAGACCTTGGCCCAAGAGGAGCCCTATGAAGAGATCATCCCTGACCTTCCAGCCCTTCCCAGCAAGCTGTAAGTGCCTTCTCCCTAGTGATAAAGTCGTAGACCTTGGTCCTTGAGGAGTTAGTTATTCTCCTTTGTCACTCTCTCTAGTCACCAGCCATTTTTCAATCAGTATTGTCTGTCTCTCAACCAAAAGTTCGAAGATTGAAGCTGCATATCAACATTTACCAAAGATACTTGTGGACAGCAAGGAGTTAGGCATGAAAACCCTCTGATTTTGACCATTTCAGTCCTTCCTTCCATTTGTCATCACGAGACCAAAGATACTATTTTAAACACATTCCATGTTTTAAACTAAACTGATATATAAGGTTTCCAATAGCTATCATCGTGACAAAATTTCCTCACGTAGGAAATACAAATATTCATTTTTTCTCTCTTAAGTATAAAACTAATGATTTCTTGTTATCTAGAATGTGGCCTCAATACTGACACATGCTATAAAGGAGATGAACCTTGAAAACATTATGCTAAGTGAAGGAAGTCAGACACAAAAGGCCACACAGTGTATGACTGAATTTATGTGAAATGTCTGGAATTAGCAAATCCATAGAAACAGAAAGTATATTAGTGGTTGGATGAATGAGGTGAGGGGAAAATGGGAAGTGACTCTGAGTGTATATGGGATTTCTTTGGGGGGATGATGGAAGTATTCTGGAAGTAGATGAGGTGGTTACACACATCGGTGAATGTGCTAAAAAGCACTGACTTGTACACCTTGAAAGTGTGAATTTTGTGTTATGTAGATTATGTCTCAGTGAGATAAATAAATACATAAAGAAAAAAACATTTGAGGTCAAAACCAAAATCTGCTGTATCTAAGCAGTGGGACCTTGAGGAAGGTACTTCCTATCTCTGACCCTGTGTCTTGCCTGGTGTTGGAGATTATGTCTAACATTGGAGCATTTGAGGGTTCCCTGAATAAAAAGCACCATCTGGGTTCTGGACCATCTGAGAGGTAATCAAACAGTAAAGACGGAGGCCAAATCACCCCTGATCAGGGATGGAGGATGCATCGGAGGACGTGACTGCATGTGATGGCTGAAAGGGTTTATAAAGTTATTCCATTATTAGGCAGCTTGGCCAAGTAAGTACAAGGCACCTACCTATGAGTCAGATGCGGTCTCCCAAGTGGGGGGGCCCTCCGGACAAGGCTCAGGACAGGCAGGAGGAGGACAAGTTGTGGTCTCTGCAGGGAGGCTCGCTCCGAGAAGGGAGGGGCTGAGGAGACTCGTCCCCATTTCATCCATCAGAGGATCCGTCCCACTCCCGAGGTGTAGAGGCAGGCCCAGAGGCAGCGTAACTCGACTTCCCTTCCTAGGACACGGAAGAGATGCTCCCAACAGGTGCATCACAAGGCCATGAGCGGAGGGGAAAAGGCTTATTTCAGAGCCTGTCCCATCCCTGGCATCAGAAACACATTCAATTTAAAACCTCTCTAGGTAATTCAGAGGCTCAAGTCAGGCATAAATGCACTGACCTCTACTTAATACTAAAATATATTAATTACTGGATTTGATTTTTCAATTGTGTGGAAAAGGAGCTTCATTCGTGTGTCAGACGCTGTGCTAAGAATTTCATGGATTATTTTAGTCCATTTTCAAAGCCCCGTTAAGATTTTCTTACTTTCCCAAGATTACAGAGCTGAGAAATGACAGGTCAAGATTTGTAGCCCAGCAGTCAGAGTCCAGATCATCCACACCTACACCACCTTACCCGTCTCCTGTTTTCACAGGTGGGAAAAAAATAGTATCACATTTATGTGGGAGAGAAAGTGAGAAAGCCATAGGTAGAAACAAAAGTTGGAGTCAAGAATGGTTACCTGATAAGATACATTCCAAGTGGCCTGGAACTAATGATTAGAATATGTTGACCTTGGCTCTTTACATTTTTATATTCCTGATATCACTGGAACGAGAGGAGTAATACAGATACTTGCTATGGAAGAATTTTACTTTCCAGATGTTGATATTAAAATCCATACCCAATATGTTCCATTTTACTTTTAAGATTATGTCATGGGCTTCCATGGAAAGAGGCATTAAAATGTAAACAGCGTCAAACTGTGAGTTAAAACCAAATTCTTTCATAATACGTTATTTTGGATGAATATTAACTTATCTCTGTGTCTATAGTTTTGGGTTTCTTCTGCTTTAAAAAAATAAAAGAAAGCAAAGCAACCGACCTGCCCAAAAAAGTACTTTTTACTGTTTTTTATATTTTGATTGACCCACGTATTTTAACCGGATTAATCAGTGGCTTATTTGCTCTACGCAGTTAAGTATTATTGTTTTAATAACATTTTTCTCTTGTTGACACTGAGCAAAGCTTTCAAACTTTGAAATAAGTTTGTATTGAAATGTAACCTCTTCATTGAAGTCTGCTGTCATCTTTCTTCAGGATAGAATTGAAAATTATATTAAAGAACAACTCATTATAATGTTAAGGGTTTTTTTTAACTCTAAAAAAATGACAGGGGCTTCCCTGGTGACGCAGTGGTTGAGAGTCCGCCTGCCGATGCAGGGGACGCGGGTTTGTGCCCCGGTCCGGGAAGATCCCACGTGCCGCGGAGCGGCTGGGCCCGTGAGCCGTGGCCGCTGAGCCTGCGCGTCTGGAGCCTGTGCTCCGCCCGCAACGGGAGAGGCCACAACAGTGAGAGGCCCGCGTACCGCAAAAAAGAAACAAAAAATGACAGGTAGACTTGTTTAGTTTAACAACTAAACTTTGTAAAATTTCTTTTATTTTAGGCTTCCTCTCTCTTCCTTAAACCCTCCACAGCTCTTCTCACACGTGACTGCCCCCCCCCCCCCCCCCCCCCCCCCCCCCCCCCCCGTCCTGTGTCAGCTGCCCACAGTACTCATCTCCCATGATTGGCAATGCCAATCCCCGTGGGTTCCCGACTCTACCTTGTGGGCTGGGATAGGTACCTCCAACAGTGCCAAAGCCCACTGCACTCTGTTCTTTCCCTCCTGCTGACGGGGTGTCTGCTCTCCGCGCTGTCTTTTCCATCCTTAGCTATCTCAGTGCCTCATTGACTGTTATTGCTGCTAATGAAACAGCGGCTGCCGAACGTGCCCTTTGGGGTTTGAACATGGAAATGCTCTCCTAGGGTTTTTAATCGCTGAGACATTCTGATAGATGCCCACTTTTGTTTCTAATATTCTCTTCCATGGAGTCCTTGAGTTGGAATACACAAAAATTCTGCACAGTACCTACACGGAGTACAGTAGTTCACTAAACACTTGTGGGTTTTCACTTATTACTAATATAAACAGTGATAACAACTGATAGTTTTTGAGCAGTTACCGGGCATCAGCACTTGTGCAGAGGGATAATTCCATTTAATCCTCAAAACAACAGCTGGAGGTGCTTTGTATTTCTCTCTCCGTTTTATACATCCCTGTGCGACACTCAGAGCTTCAGTGACTGGACTCACGTCACACCCGTGTATTCAGTCTGACATTGTTTCTGCGAGGAGGTCAGTTTCATTTGTAATTCTAACATTTCTAACTTGTCTTTAAAGAGGAAATGATTGATCTGAGTTTCAGTTATGGTTCGTCTGCGTTAGCTGTGGAACACTGTCGATTTAGGATATGCGTGTAGTATGACAATTGGAGAAGACAGTGCGGAATGAGGAAGAGATGTCCCTCCACAGAAGTGATGAGTGAGAAGGTTACTCGCAGTACAGTCTGTTGTGAATCTGCTTTCCAGTCAGAGTTGCGCACGGGAGTGGAAAAAGATGGGGCCACTGGGGGAGTTCCCTGGTGGTCCAGTGGTTAGTACTCGGTGCTTTCACTGCTGAGGGCCGGGGTTCAATCCCTGGTCGGGGAACTAAGATTTCACAAGCTGTGTGGCCAAAATAAAATAAAATAAAATAAAATAAAATAAAATAAAAAGACGGGGCCACTGTTTTCTGTCTGTCCACCAAGTTATCCATCCAACCATTTGACCTTGCTCACTCTGAGGGTCTAAAAACCAATGATGTGACTTAAAACTGGGGCTTTGAGGCAGCCTAACCTGTGTTCCTGACTGGTAAACATATCAACGTTCTGGGAGGATAATGTGCCCTTACTCCATGGGAAGAGGGCACCGAAGCTCTGAGTTCAGGACTCTCTAAGACCTTGCCCTGTGTGTCTATTTGTTTAGCTGGTCCTGATTTGTATCCTTCACCATAAAGCTGCAATGGTAAGTATAGGGCTTTCTTGAGTTCTGTGAATCATTTGAGTGAATGCTCAAACCTGAGAAGGGTTGAGGGAGCCCCTGAATTTGTAGCTAATTGGTCAGAAGTGCAGGTGGTCTGGGGATGCCCAGACTTGTGGCTGAAATCTGAAGTGGAGCAGCCGTGTTGGGGACGGTGCCCTGAACTTGTGGGCTTTGTGCTGACTCTAGGTGGTCCGTCTGTGTCAGAAACGCACTGCAGTTCAGCGCAGGGTTATGAGGATGGTAACTGTCGCGTGGGGTTGTTCTTTTTTTTTGTTCGTTTGTTTGTTTTGTGGTACGCGGGCCTCTCACTGTTGTGGCCTCTCCCGTTGCGGAACACAGGCTCCGGATGCGCAGGCTCAGCGGCCATGGCTCACGGGCCCAGCCGCTCCGCGGCATGTGGGATCTTCCCGGACCGGGGCACGAACCCGCGTCCCCTGCATCGGCAGGCGGACTCTCAACCACTGCACCACCAGGGAAACCCCCTATCAGTACTTTTTCGTGGCGGAGTTGAGCATCACTTGGGAGAATGTGGAGGAGGAGCCCCGGAGCTTTATTCGGGTTCCTGTGTCCAGGCCTCAGTTCTGGACCAAATGTGCAAAGGCCTCTCGGCAGAGCACAGGCCCTGTAGTTATTAGGGACACCCCCACCCCGCCCCACCGTACACATTCCTGTGTTACTTGGACCAATTTAGCAAAACAAAGCGCTTGGCACAGTTTGATCCACCTTCCTTAGAAAGTAGGTTCACACACTTCTTGGTGTGGCTACCATACTAGCTACTCATATATTATCCAATTTTCCCTTTATGTGTACTAATAAGCCCCAAGCAGTGCCTTTTGTTTACTAAATCTAGTGAGTCTAACTGGGTAGGGCTTCTAGGAGCGCTGTTGTTCTCCTGAGTAAAGGGACGGATTTATCTGGTCAGCCTTGTTGTTTTGTGTCCTTCTAATACCATCCTGCCTGGGACATAAATGTGTTACCTGGAGATGCCAAGTGTTTCTGAAACCAAAGGATGAAAGTGAGTTGCCGAGAATACAGAACAGGAGCCCACAAGGAATCAAGGTCCTGGAAGATCTCCTTGAGGTGGTTAGCATTCCTGAGCTGTGTATTTCTGGCTTTCTTGTTTTATGAGAAAAATAACCCTTTATTTCCTTACGATACTAGCCTTAGTTTCAGACTGATGCAGCCTAATGCAATACTGCC
Source organism: Lipotes vexillifer (assembly GCF_000442215.2). Lineage (NCBI taxonomy): Eukaryota > Metazoa > Chordata > Mammalia > Artiodactyla > Lipotidae > Lipotes > Lipotes vexillifer. The sequence goes on from NW_006777784.1 coordinate 169,890, forward strand.
TGATGCCATAGCTATTATACCCTTGGGGTGCCTTACTTGGGGTCCCATGCCCCACTCAGAAAACTTGTAGTAATGATAATACTCTGACTCTCCAGTGTGTCTTAATGTTCCCTGTGGCTTTTTATGACCTTAACAGCTTTCTAATCCAACACTATCAGAAGTTACCTATAACTTCTGATATAGGAAGATGGATAGAGTGACCAAATGTCCTGGTTTGGTCCAGTACTAGTGAATGCCTATTTACCTAGCATAACTATCAGTAAAGCTCTCTTTCAGCTTAAAAGTGTCCTAATTGGCAATTTATACTCTACTTATGTAGAATCAGGGAACACTGAGATAAAACTTCTTGTGTGCTTTCATTTCAGATTAATATTTTAAAGAAAGTAATTAAATGGACAGTTATTTCAACACTGCTAATTCATATTGCCCTTTAGAGTATAAAGGGCTTTTGCATCTAAAACCTCATTTGATATATGTAAAATTCTTTCTTTTAGTAATAAATTCTACAAGACATCCAACCTGTTTCCTAGTCAAATATTATGACTACATTGCTAAAAATCTGAAGAATGTAGCTACGAAGTTTTGCTAAAGCTGTCAGTCAATTCCCTAAGAATTTACGCTTAGGAAGGGATTCTATAGTCTAGTAGGGGACAGAGAGAAATGTCAGAATATAGGGACATAATGAGTCGTTGAGAATTGTTTAGTTTCAGTTTAAACCATTCAAACTATCCCTCAAACATTGTTGGGCAATTAGACAGCCTTCCAGTATTGGCTGAGAAGTAGACTGTCTTTGGGTGAAGGTGGAGGGAAAGGGTAGACATTCCATTTCTATTTCTTTTCTACATTGGAAACAGCTCCGTTGATGAGCACGCACTACCTTTTAAGGTGGCTTGTTCCGTCCACTGCCACATACCCTCATTATTTTCTTCTCTTATATTATAGACTGAGTGTGAGAGAGAGAGAGAGAGAGAGAGAGAGAGAGAGAGAGAGAGAGAGTGTGTGTGTGTGTGTCTGTGTGTGTGTGTGTGTGTATTGTGGTGTTTTTGTGCTGCCAACTTAAGTAAGTTTTATCAAATGATATCAAATTTACTTATTAAAAATGTCTGACAAACGCAGTATATCATTAAACATCTCTTTGATTTGAATAAATGGTAACGTTATTTCATATAAATATCATTCATTATATACCTATTCAGCAAAATAATTGCATGCTAGTGAGTCACTTCTAGCAAATGTATCTCTTGACATATTTTGAAACTCGCTTCGTAATGCATAGAGCTTCTGGATTAAACTTATTTTAATTTAGAGATTTTTAAAAATTTCTTTGCAAATATCTGTTGAAAACTACTAAGATGGATGAGATGTCTTAAAAACAATATAATTTCCAATCCAACCACAAGCGACACGTTGAAATTTTTATTTATGTTTTAAAGACAAGTAATAGTTTACCAAAATGGTTTTTTAAATTGTAAGTATTTTCTCTTACAAAAACTAAAGTCATTTTTGGGGGGGCCAAAGATAGCAATTAATTCAAAACTCTCTAAGAACCGTTCCATTCAACGTAAATCTTTGGATCATTATTTTATTTTATTGATGCAGAGAAACCCCAATTCCCTTTAATAAATAATTTATGTACCTACGTTCCTAGGATTAAAGTTGAGAACTATCTATTTGGTCCATTACTTTAACCACCAAAATAACTGAGTCACGTATGCCATTTCTTCACATTTGTCTCTATTAATTTTTTTTCCCTGATTGGCCTAATATATCTCAATATAGTCAATTTTATTTGTTTTCCTTAGTTTTCTAAAATTGCTTTAGTTATAATGGGCCATAACTGTTGCCTTCATTAGTTTTATTATGTTCCTGTTTCGATTTTCAGAAATAAAATCCTAGTTCCTACAGGTACATTTGCTGTGCATGAAATGCTTTTTATGTTTATAGAAATAAGTAAGTCTTGAATAAATTCAGTAGAGTTTAGAAATCGGGTGTCTGCTGGTATCGGTCCATCTAATTTCTTCCTCATCAAGTTAAATTGTTCTCGCCTGCATTAATCTAAAGTACCCTTTAGATTTTATGGCTCTTTCATTTTCCTTATGTTTATGGAGTCTGCCTTACCAAAAGCCTTCTTTTAGAAAACATACTATTCAATCCTGTTTTTTTCTTTCTTGCTGGTAAGTGTGTAGCCCTAATAATTACTTTTTTAATAATCAGAATATTTTTTTCCTTGAAGAAAATGTGGAAAGTGCAGAATAACATCTAGAAGCATGAAAATAATCTCTCATTAGTGTCGAAGAAAAATTGCACCCGAAAACTTAAAGATACAGGAAAGACTTTATTCAAGAATATAGCAGTAGGGAAGAGATACTGAGCTCAGCTCCCTGCAAGTAAAGGCCAGAAAGCTTGTCAGCGCTGGGCTTAGAGGAAAACTGCTGAAGGAAATTATCCAGGGGTTGGTCAGAGTGATGAGGCCTGAGTTTGCTCACTGGTGTTTATGGAAGTTAGGCTCCTGGCCTCCCACAGAGACTGGGAGACAAGCGCTCCATCTTTCATGGTGATTGCTTCTCAGAAGGGTGGCTCTCAGGTCCTGGAGAGAGAATCCCCGGGTTGTTAGCCTGGGAGGGGCTTACACCTCAAAGGGGCGGAGAAAACAATTGATAATTGTAAGTTCTTTAAAGTAAGTTCTCTAAGAAGGGAGAGGTCAGGGCTGTAGCGTGGCGAGAAGCTTGTCTAAAGTTCAGTTAAGATGAGGGGAATGAATGGTGCCTCCTTCTTTCGCATTAGTCCACCTTTTTGGTGCAACTACTGTCTATTCATTGGGCGTATTTCTTCGTATCCTGTATATGTTTCTTCTTGTTTATTAAGTTGAATTCTTCTTTCTATATAATTACAGCTTTTAAAAAAATTAATCTTATATCATAAATATTTTGCCATAATTGATAAAGTTTTAATGATTATTAAAATACCAATGATTCCTTTAAGATTATTCCTTTTTCTAGAAGAATAGCATTTTAATACATGTTTATATTCTACAAATGGATAATCAGTGATAATTTAAATATATAGAAGTTAACCTATGAATGCTATTGTTAATCACAATGATTATGGATGAAACGTGTTTCATGTAATAATTAGAATAGAAACCTACAGAAAAATTGTTCCATATGATGAGAGTATTTGTAACCAGCTGCTTGCAGTTACTGTTAGTAGTAGATCCTAGAGTGTATAACCTATGACATTAGCGAGTATACATGGTTTTTTAAAATGCAGGTGAAAAAGCATGTAAAGAGAGATTATGTGTCAGCACCATAGAACTGTAGGACTTGAAATACATTTAGATATTCTAGTTCCCGCACTTAGCAAAGGTGGAACTGTGGGGAGATTTTGAGGTTCTTAGAAGGTCAGGTAGTAGCTAAATTGAGGTAAAAACTGACTTAGGGGCTTCCCTGGTGGCGCAGTGGTGGAGAGCCCGCCTGCCGATGCAGGGGACGCGGGTTCGTGCCCCGGTCCGGGAAGATCCCACATGCCGCGGAGGGGCTGGGCCCGTGAGCCGTGGCCGCTGAGCCTGCGCGTCCGGAGCCTGTGCTCCGCAACGGGAGAGGCCACAACAGTATGAGGCCCCCGCGTACGGCAAAAACAAACAAACAAACTGACTTAGAATGAGGTCACTGTATTCCGGGACCAATCTTCTTTTCAAGTGTATCTTTCAAGGAGCCTGCTATTAACACTGCGATTAGATTTGGGATACCAAAGGAGTATTTCAACTGTTTTAGTAGACTCACCAGTTCTTCCTTTTAGAAATCCTTTATACTTGATTTTACTTATTGTATAAACTATCTTTCTAGTTTTTACCTTGACTAATCTAACTACTGCTTTATTAATTGCTATACACTCAGAAGATTCAGTATTGGCAAAACCTCTCTTTAGTCTTTTTGTTATTGTTGTTGTTTGCTTTTTAATTTCTTGGCAATGCAGAAAAGGGAGACGGTCGGTCTAAGGGGAGATAAGGAAGGAAATATTTCGGTAGGTGTGAGGGTGGACTCTGAAGCTCAAGTCCCAGCTTCGCTGCTGCTCACTGTGTGTCCAGAGCATGTTCTCCTCTCTGGTCCTTAGTTTACTCATCTACAGAATGGGCATAAATATAATGTATACCTTATGGTGTTGTTGTTAAAGAGTTAATGTGTGTGTAGTACTTAGAACAGAGATGGTCATACATTCAGTGCCATATAATTATTAAAGTGATTTGCAAATGCTTTATTCAAATTATAGTAAATATCAGAGAACCTCAACTGTCTTCAAATAGCGGAAGGGCTGTCAAATGAAAGAAGCACAAGGCGTGTTGCTGGAGCCCCACGTGTGATGAGTAGAAGGGCGAGTAGAGAGGCCTTGTTCCAGCGTTGCTCGGGGAAGAAGTACAGCCTCTTTGAAGGTTGTAAAGACCTTATTACTTGATAGTATTCAAGCAGATCTGGATGTGAGCAGTTTTAAGCATTCCCTTTATACACTGAATTTTTATTTATTTATTTATTTATTTATTTACTGCGGCACGCGGGCCTCTCACTGTTGGGGCCTCTCCCGTTGCGGAGCACAGGCTCCGGACGCGCAGGCCCAGCGGCCACGGCTCACGGGCCCAGCCGCTCCGCGGCACGTGGGATCTTCCCGGGCCGGGGCACGAACCCGCGTCCCCTGCATCGACAGGCGGACCCTCAACCACTGCGCCACCAGGGAAGCCCTGTAGTGAATTTTAACAATGAATAATATAGCATTGGGAGGGATGCCCACCGTGGGCCGTGAGCCGCCTCCACGTCCTTGCCCAGTTGGTCAGTCTGCAGGGCACATGCAGTTAGTCATACCAGCTGCTGGATGGCTGGGGGAGACCGCAGCGCCGGGGCCCTGGCTTCTCTTCTACTGGGCACCGTGTGCCACTTGCTCAAAGAGTTCTTGCTTCTTGCTCAGTTTTCTCTCCTACAACACGACAACGATGCACGAAGTGTAGCCGTCCACTTAGGTCCATCTGTGTTGCCCGCTCCCGCCCCCCATGGGACAGGGGGCAAGGAGAACTGGTGCACACGGGAAGTGTGGATTCTGTCTGCCGTGAGCAGTAAGTCCCCCGTCTGTTATCCCAGCACCTCTCGTCTTCTGCATCTGTCCATACAAGAGTAATAGGCTAACCTGTTAGCTTGTAAGTAGATTCCCAGAAACTTAAGCTAATACTGTTGCCTGCTTATTACCAGGGTCCTTGAGCTAAGCCCTTGATGCGCATTATGTTGGTAATCCGTCCCTCCGGGCCTGTTTTTCAGTTGCTTTTACAGAATGGTTATGTAACCAGCCTGAGGTGACCGAGCCAGGCATCAAACTTCGTAGCTTTTCTGACTCAAAAACGTATGCTTGTTGCAGCTCTACTATACCATGCCGCCTCTTTTTAATATATGATCCCCTGCCCTGTTTGCCTACTTGAAAATACCCTCATTGACTACAGCACTACAAAACATCATCATGCAGCGTTCAGAGGAAGTAAACTGACCTCACATTTCTGTAAACGTGTTCTTCAGCTATTCCCGATTTTGCCTCAGACCTGGACCTCATTCAGCCCATTCGTCAGTCTGTCTTTATTCCCATTTTCCTAGACTCCAGCACGGCTGGCAGGTGGCACAGAGATGGGCTGCAGAGCAGTGAATGAGACTTGTGGTTACTGAAGGAAGTCCTCCAAATTATTCCCTTCCTCCCCATGAGGGTTAATCTAAAACAATCATTTGTATTCCTATAGACTAATAACTAGAGATTGAAATAGAAATACATTGGTAGTGGCATAAAACATGCAATATATCAGAATACATCTAACAAATTATTTGCAAGATTTTAATGCTGAAAACTACAAAATAACTAATGAGAAAGTTAATGAAGATCAAAATAAATGGAGAAATATACTGTGTTTATGGATGACAAAATTTGACATGGTTATTAGGTAAATTCTCCCCAAATTAACTAATATTTTGAACACAAGGCTAATCAAAATTCCAGAAATTTTTATAAAAACTGACAAATAGATTCTAAAATGTATATGAAAATGCTAAACCTCAAATGGCCTCAATAATTTTGAAAAAGAAAACAAAGATGGATGACTCACATTGCCTGATTTCAACTCTTACTCTGAAAGTACATTACTCAAGAAAATGTAATGTTGGTGTAAGAATAGGCTATTATATCAGTGGAATACAATGGAGTGTCCTAAAGTGGGCCTGCACATAGATGGTCAGTTGATTTTCAATAAAGGTGTCCAGGTAATTGGATGGGGACAGATGTTCTCTTCAAAACTGATGCTGGAACATTTGGACAACAATACGAAGAAATAATGAAACTCGACCCATATACAGCGCCATATAAAAAAAGCCACTCATAATGAATTGTAGACCTAAGTGTGAAGCATAAAACTATAACATTTCTGGAATAAAACCTAGGAGAAAACCCTACTGACCTTGGGTTTGGGAAAGAATTTTTAGATAAGATACAAGAGGCACAAACCATAAGAGAAAAAATATTCCTTGAAACTTACTGTTAAAAAAATAAAAAGACAAGATACCTACTGGGAGAAAATATTTGCCACATGTGTATCTGATAAAGGACTCGAATCCATAATATATAAACTCAATAATATGACACCATAGAATCCAGTAAAAAAAAAAAAAAAAGGAGATTTGAACTTACACTTTACCAAAGAAGGGATTCTTGTGTCAGATAACCACACTGAAATGCAAATAAAAGCCACAGGGAGAAGCCACTAACACACCCACTGGAATGGATTAAAAAAACAACAAAAAAGACAAGTTCTGTCGAGGATGTGAAGCAAGTGGGACTCCAGCCCACGCATGGGGGAAGCACCAGTGAATGGTTCAGACCCCGAGGAAAGTTTGGAGTCTCTCCTAGGTACGCAGCCAAGATAAATGAAAGCATATGTCATACGTCACCACAAACACCTGTGCGTGAATGTGTATAGAAGCTCCATTCACAATTGACAAAAACTGGACAAACCCAAATGTTTGGTGAATGGACAGCCAAAGTGCAGTGCATCCCACGGGAAGACACTACCCATTGATAAACAATGACAAACTCGATACACGCAGAAGCATGAATGAATCTTAAAAACATGTTAAGTAAAGGAAGCCAGGAACAAAAGGCTACATGCTCTGTGATTTCTTTCACATGACATTTTAGAAAAAGCAAAACTATAGTGAAAGAAGTAACTAGCCATGGTTACAAGGGGTGGGGGGTTAGGGGAAATAATTGACGTCAAAGGGCAGAGGCACAAAGAGCCATTTGGGAGTGACAGAAATTCTATGTGTTGCTGATTGTGTGGGTTACACAAATGTATATACATATATATAACCAACTCTATATAATTATGTGTATGTAGACAAAACTCGTGCAACGGTACATCTACAGAGTGAATTTTACTATTTGTAAATACCTCCATAAAACTGAAATTTTAAAAAAAACAACAAAATGCATTAAGCTTTAATTAGAATCACAACTACTATTGTAAGATACATGAAATAATTATGTTTCTATATACTGCACTTGATTAAATATGTATGTATTTCTGCTTTATGGTCACATTTAGGAAAGTACATTTTTAAATTTTACTGGACTAAAGTGTTACAATACAAATTAAACATTCGGATTGTGTTTATTTTTTACGAACTTGCCTTTCTTTTGGCAACAGTGTCTATGGAAGAACAAAAAATGAAGTGGGTTTTATTTTATTTTTTTTGCCTAGCCTGAGCTGTAAAGGAGTAATGAAACTTATTGTTTGTAACGTTGCAGTCCTTAAGCATGTCGTTTGTTTTTAATTCCCCTATTATCATTTCTTCACAAATTCTTAACTATTGTCCATGATTCTATAACATATAAAAATCCTGTATGAACAGTATTTTACTTAATTGTAGAATTTTGCCTTCACTTGTTTGCATTCATTCATATTTAAATATTTTGCTTAGTTCAAGCATGCATTTCCACCTTAGCTTTTCAATTGCTCATTGATTTGTCTGTTAAGTCATATATCCATTCATAAACATTTTCTTCTCAGGTTGAAATGAGTATATTTTTTCTTTTAAAGGTGAAATTGCATGAGATCTGGAGCTAATAGAAAAGTTTACAGATTTCTCATTGATTCTACCTGCAGTGTTGACACTGTTTCTTATCTGAATTAAACAACTTTCTGTAATCGGCTGTCCAGTCATGGTAATTTTTGATTGATATGGCAATGTTAGAAGACTAATCATAACATTGATTTTTTTTCCTCCAGCAGCCCCCTGGCATTGCCAATTGCCAAGCAAGACAGTATGCTGGAAAAAGACATTATGTTCAAAGATGCAACAAAAGGTCTGTGCAACGGACAATCTCAGGACAGTACTCCCGAAAATACCACCGTGAACGGCCCCACCAAACCTGATCAGGTAACTACACCCTTATTGCAGGTCTGCTAGTGTTGCATCCTATTACATCATGCCTTAAAGTCCAACTTTTCAAAAACAAACACCTACTAATTTCAATTCAAATAAAAATTAATGAGTGCAAATGTTAATATTTGGTTTGAAATTACCATATATAAATTGTTATGGTATTATACTGACCATTAACAAACTTAACTGCTGCTATGTGTTTTTACAAGGATTTGAATTTTATAGTCTTGATTTACCAGAAATGGAAATTCAGCCAATACGTTAATTCCTGAATATTTCTGGTTATGTCATTAGTCATCATTTTGATTATTATGTAGATAGTTTTCTGTTTCTTACAAATATCAAACAATTTATGTAACAAGAAGGACAAACCAATCACTGAGTCACTTATCCTTAAAAGCAACTGTGGTGGTGTTTTGTGTGTGTGTGCCTGTGTGCCCCAGTGTCCAGATGATCAGAGATCACTTTGAGGAGCTTGGAGTTATAGAAATTAATGTATTTTTTGCTATCATTCCCACAGAAATAAATGAGTTTTATATGTTTCACGTTTTATAAATGGCAGAGTAATTTTCTGAATGTCACAGTAATCCCTGAAAATGTTTTGTTTCACTGTGTCTAATTTTGAATGTTTTAAGGACAATTTATTGAGGTTTTCTAAAGATTCTCTTTTCAAAATTTAAATTTCATTATTTTTTGTTATTTTTAAATAACAAATTATTTTTGTAATTTTGAAATACCTTTAAATGTTAGTAGGTATACTCATCAGCTCAGGCTGCCGTAACAAAATACCACAACTGGATGGCTTGAACAACAGAGATTATTTTCTCACAGTTTTGGAGACTGGAAGTCTAAGATCAAGGCTCTGGCTGATTCAGTTTCTGGTGAATGTCTTCTTCCTGGCTTGCAGATGGCCTCTTTCTCTTCACATGATAGACAGAGAGAAAAAACAACCTATCTGGTGTCTTTTATAAGGACACTAATCCTATAGGATTAGGGCCCCACCCTTATAACCTCATTCAACCTTTATAACTTCCTAAAGGCCCCATCTCCAAACAGTGTCACAAGCTGGTTAGAGCCTCAACATATGAATTTGGGGGGGACACAATTCAGTCCATAGTGGTAGGCAATTGAGTGTTAGGTGAAATTTAAGGCAAAGCTTTTTCTTAACTTTTTTAAAGGTCCTATGAACTTTCTGTAAACTTAAATACATATTATTAAGTGAACGAGTCCAGTCTGAAAAGGCTACATACTATATGATTCTATTATTTGACATTCTGGAAAAGGCAAAGCCATGGAGATAGTAAAAATATTAGAGGTTACCAGGGGTCAGGGCAGGGGAATAAATAGGTGGAGCACAAGGGCGTTTTAGGGCAGTGAAACTACTCTGTATGACACCGTAAGGGTAGACACGTGATATTATACATCTGTCCAAATCCATAGAACGTACAACACCAAGAGTGACCCTGACGTGAACTATGGGCTTTGGATGATGATGATGTGTCAGTGTAGGCTCGTCAGTGGTAACAGAGGTACCACCCTGGTGAGGGATGTTGATAACCGGGAAGGCTATGCATGAGTGGGGCCAGGGGTATATGGGAAATTTCTGTACCTTCCTCTCAATTTTGCTGTGAATCTAAAATAGCTCTAAAAAATAATATCTTTTAAAAAATGAGAGGACACTCACAGCATAACGTCAAGTGTAATCCTTGCTGAATGACTTTTCAGTTTTTAATGTAAGCTCTTTATAATTGTATCCTAGACATTAAAAGCAGCTGTAATCATGTTCTGTTGATCTAGTATTAAACAGGGAGAGGCTAGTATTCAGGTTTCATGTGCATATATTATCTGTGTAATATTCGCTCACATCTCCCACTGTGTGCATCATGCTGTTATTCATTCTTGGTCATGAGGTGCTTGGATTCTCGACAGGGCTGTCCTCACTCACACTTCACAGGAGGGCTTTAGAAAAGTCTTGTCAAAGCAATAAAGTTCCCATTCACATTTTAAAGAGAAACTCATTGTGTAGAATTCAAGTTGAAACAAAACCCACAGCATCTCTCCTTTCAGATTTTTAGAAAATGTAGGCCTTATCGAATGGTAACTCCATACATGAATATTCAAGACTTGATTTAAACTTTCTTTGGTTCTGATAGTCCCCAAAATTCACATTCGCTTTATAATATCTCTGAGAATGTAGAATTTTTCTTCAGATGCTTAAAAATGTGCGACATTCTTCCTTCTCTTCACTTTTTGTTCTGTTTTCGGCCCATTCCTCCTCTCCCCTGTCCTTTTCCATTCTCTTCCTAATTTCCTAACTGCTTAACTTCTTTCCCTTCCTCCCTCTCTTCTTTCCTCTCACAGTATATTTATTTAAATTTGGTTCCAGCTTATAATTCAGGTCAAATTTTTATTCCATTTAGTGAAGCCATGTTTTCCTGGGAGTAAAGAGACAGGAGGATGGAGTCAGGCAGATTTGCTCTGGCTCAGGTCTGCTTCTGGAGCTCTAGAAGCCCCTTAATCTCACTAAGCCCCATCTGTAAAATGGGAACATAGTACTCACCTTATTTTGTTGTTTTGAAGATGACAAAAGACTAAGGCTATAAGGTGACAGCACAATTACCGAGAACAAACAAAAACTCAGCAAGACATATTTATTGTTTTTATTACTGTCATTTATATAGACTGACTGTAAGGTTTTGCCACAGTGGTTGAATCCTCTATGCACTAATTTATCTGCTCTTAATTCATGTAATTCCAGTCGACACTGGGTTTTCTTTTTTTAATGTAAGTATAGATTATTTTAAAAAATAATAATATAAAATAATACTTTCAGAGCTTACAAATGCTTTCACCTATAATATCTTTTTTTGAATTTTATTGATTTTTTATACAGCAGGTTCCTATTAGTTATCTATTTTATACATATTAGTGTATACATGTCAATCCCAGTCTCCCAATTCATCCACCACTACCTGCCCCCCAGCGCTTCCCCCCTTGGTGTCCATGTTTGTTCTCTACATCTGTGTCTCTATTTCTGCCCTGCAAACCGGTTCATCTGTACCACTTTTCTAGGTTCCACATATAGGCGTTAATATACGATATTTGTTTTTCTCTTTCTGACTTACTTCACTCTGTATGACAGTCTCTAGATCCATCCATGTCTCTACAAATGACCCAATTTCATTCCTTTTTATGGCTGAGTAATATTCTATTGTATATGTGTACCATGGGCATTGAGGTTGCTTCTGTGACCTGGCTATTGCAAATAGTGCTGCAATGAACATTGGGGTGCATGTGTCTTTTTGAATTATGCTTTTCTCTGGGTATATGCCCAGTAGTGGGATTGCTGGGTCTTATGGTAATTCTATTTTTAGTTTTTTAAGGAACCTCCATACTGTTTTCCATAGTGGCTGTATCAATTTACATTCCCAGCAACAGTGCAAGAGGGTTCCCTTTTCTCCACACCCTCTCCAGCATTTGTTGTTTGTAGATTTTCTGATGATGGCCATTCTAACTGGTGTGAGGTGATACCTCATTGTAGTTTTGATTTGCATTTCTCTAATAATTAGTGATGTTGAGCAGCTTTTCATGTGCTTGGCCATCTGTATGTCTTCTTTGGAGAAATGTCTGTTTAATGTCTTCTGTCCATTAATCCCCAAAATTCTACTGTGGGCAAGTTATAATTCACTTTTGCTACTTAACTGACTCTCAAATTGAGTATTTAAACCGACCAAACTCAAACTCAAGAAAGTTAAACAAATTGCCTAGAGTCACAAGTGTTTCTTTTCTGCTGTATCCAGTGCTCTTTGGAGACACGACAGCAAGCTCCAGGTTCATTTCCCAGAGCCCTGCTGCCCTGTGACAGTTCTGTGCACAGGAGAGAAAGTGTGTGTTCCATATATGCATGTGCATATAGGGATTTTGAAGATAGGTGACGGTTTGCTTTCTGTAGTCCTCGGACATACCAGCATCCAGGTACACAAAAGTGTAAATTCTCAGCAAACAAAGGACCTGATATATTGCACTCTCTAAGAAACATCTCATAGAATGAAAAGCAGGTAAGAACAAGGTGCTGTGCAGGCACGGTGATGGGCTTCAGCTTTGGGAAGATTAATTTTTTTTGTTTTTTTTTTTTGCGGTATGCGGGCCTCTCACTGTTGTGGCCTTTCCCGTTGTGGAGCACAGGCTCCGGACGCGCAGGCGCAGCGGCCATGGCTCACGGGCCCAGCCTCTCTGCGGCCTGTGGGATCTTCCTGGACTGGGGCACGAACCCGTGTCCCCTGCATCGGCAGGCGGACTCTCAACCACTGCGCCACCAGGGAAGCCCAGGAAGCTTAATATTTTGTCAGATCATCACCCCTTTCCCTGTAGGACCATCCCGGTCAGCTCGTTCTTTTCTAATTTCTTCTTTCCTCTTCTTTCATGCCTACTTCTTTCTTTCCTGCAAACAGCCTTTCCCCAGAATCTTCTTGCTCTTATCGCAATTGTCAGACCTTCTGTCTGCCCACTGAATTTCTGGTTCCTGGACATATACTACTTATGTCCTAGAGAGAGAAAACACAACCAAACACAAGAGAACAAAACAGGAAATTTGACAGCACTGAAAGCAGTGTTGGCAAGTGGAGACGAGGAATCAGTGGATTCAGAGTATTTCCAAGATGTAAATTCCTTTTGGGTCTTGAAACATTTCTCAAAGTGTTTCTCTAATTTCTTCCTGACTTTCTATTCTGAATTATGTCTGTTTTGTGTTTCAGATTTCTATTTTTGGAAATGTATACATATATAGAGAGAAATGTATGTATATATGTGGATATTTGTATATCTTCATAAGAACCATAATGATCAACCCTAGCGAAGATGTGAAGTTTTGTTTTTGTTTTTGTTTTTTACATATTTATCCCGTGTCTGTTTTGACTGTTGTCATAATTGTTTGGGAGACACTGGTAGCATACACGACTGAGTCTACAACTATAACATAAAAATATTCACAGACATATTATCAGCTGTCACAGTGCTTTAGGAATCTTTAGAAGGAATGTGCCCCTTGCTTAAGACTGATTATCAAAGCTTCATTCCTGATCATTTTGGAATCTGTTACGCTAACTACAAGGAATTCTTCCCTGGATCTACCCTAACACGGTGTTCTCACGTTTGGTTACTACAAGCTGGCTGGGAAGTCTTCACATTTTTACTGTCAGCGTAGAAGTACTTTCTCTAACCCGTGTAGCAGCTGTGACTGGAGATGAAAACCCTCAAGAATTCCAAAGATATGCCACAATAGCTCTTTCAGCCTTGTTGGAACAAACATGAAACTTCTGTTAGTGCTATTTCCTGCTTTTTTTTTTTTTAATGTGCATGCAGAAATTTGCCTTGAGCTCCTGAGAGCTGTGGATATACGAGGAATTTTATTATCTTAGCGTAAATCATTCCTTCTGAAGGAAAAAAAATTCCTGCTCTTGGTTTTTCTCCTTTTTATGATTGCTTTGGGAGTTCAATACGCATGCCAACTTGCGAGAGACCTTTGTCTATATAAATAAAACTAAACATTGCCCATTTCTGACTTGTAAATAATAGATTTTCATCTAATTTAAATATTTCAGGTTTACCTTTTTTTTTTGGAAATATTGTCCAGTTTTTCAACTCTGTCACTCAATATAAAATTGAGTAGGAAAGCAGTGTTTTTCTTTCTGACAGAATCATCTTAATCTCACACTACCTGAAACTTAGCAGTAATGTAGAACAGAAGACGATTTACAGGCCAGAATTCTAGAGGCTACTTTGAAGTTCCATTGCCTCCCTGCATGTATTCAGAAACTGAAGTCCAGGCACACTGCTTTCCTCCCATTCCAGTTTTGTGATAGGAGTTTTCCTTTAGCTTTGGAAACACTGAAAAACGTGAGCTTTTCAACAGCTGGTCTTAAAAAGGACTCAGCACAGTTCAGAGCTGTCTAAATTAGACTTCATGATTGGAGGGACGTGGGGTCACATGCAGGTTGTGTGTGTAGGTGCGTGTATGAGTGTGTGCCCTGGCTGGTGGGTATCGAACAGAGATTCTCACCTGAATACATTTCTGTGACTGTTGAATTTTTTGTTCCTTACAAGTGAACCATTTCATCTTTTAATAACAGTTTCGAATTCATGTGGTCTGTAAACTTTTGACATGTAATTGAAAATGGAAGAAACAACTGTGAAGACAGTTGATTGGAAAGCAATTAGGATTGATCTTACCTATTTTTCCCCCAGGTCGAGCTGATGCCTCCCGCTCCAAACGATGACCTGGCAACGCTCAGCCAGCTTACGGACAGCAGCCTGCTTTACGAAATTCAGAAGCGCTTTGGGAACAATCAGATCTATGTAAGTGCCCTTGAAATTGCCTTTCACACTGCTTTTGTCTTGCTGCGTATTTTCACCTGTCAGTGCTGCAAATATGACAAGGAAGGGGCTCATTGTTACTTTTGGTCATGCTGATAGCTTAAGGTGGATTTCTCAGAGTTTGGGTCAAGTCTTCTGATTCAGTTATAAGGCAATTTCTGCAAAGATTCACATTTCAGGGTTGTTAAGAGAAAGTTGGAGCCCTGAGGGTAGACAACTTTCCTCTTGTCATGTTTGCTGGAGAAAAAGATCTTGCTAGAACCAGCAGGATCTGCAGATCACTTATAAAAATGCTGTTTCTTTCATCGGCTTTAACTCAGCCTCCTAGATCTGGAGAATGAAGCCAAAGAGGAAAAGCTAAGTGTGCGTGGGGGATGCTTCTCTATTTGCATGAAAGAAAAACTGTTGTTCTTCTAAATTATCGGGAAATGTCTTTGTCTAGTAAATAATTTATATACACATCTCTGATAATAGCATACAAATGTATGACTTAGATGGCAAACAGCATGGAGAATTGATTTGCTGTGGTTCTCTTCTGGTTTATATGTGTTATTTCTTCCAATATGTATATCAATTTTGACACTATGCACTCTTAATGTCTCTCTCTCTCTCTCTCTCTCTCTCTCTCTCTCATTGATTTTGTTAAATTCATCTCAGAGCAATTCAATCAGAATGTCTATAGAGACATCTGATTATGCACATGTCTGCTATCCCTTTTTTTTTTTTTTTTTTTGCGTTATGCGGGCCTCTCACTGTTGTGGCCTCTCCCATTTGCGGAGCACAGGCTCCGGACGCGCAGGCTCAGCGGCCATGGCTCACGGGCCCAGCCGCTCCGCGGCATGTGGGATCTTCCCGAAACGGGGCACGAACCCGCATCTCCCGCAGCGGCAGGCGGACTCTCAAGCACTGCGCCACCAGGGAAGCCCTCTGCTATCCCTTTTTGATAACACCCGTTTTTTTTCCTACTCTGCTGAGAAACTGATGAAGTCATTTTCATGTAAATGTGAAATCAGAGATTTCTTTACAAGTAATAAATTGTCAGGTGCTGATTAATCCATGAACATTCAGTGCAGTGTCTTAATGATGGGATAAATTGCCCGCCACTGTAAATACACTTAAAATTAAATACTTCTATCAAAATTAATGGAATTGAGTCATCAGCAGAAAGTGGTGAAGCCTGATTAGTTTGGTCTGTTACTGCCCTGTTGCTTTTGTGTTATTTTTGTTCTCTTGTCTCTCCTTTTCCAGCATCGTGTTGATTCTCCTTCATTTTAACTTCTTAACCACATTATCGGCAGACCACTGCTTGAATAGTTTTGATTTCTCTTATTTCTTTCATGCTTTTCAAGTGGCTTTTTATCTCCCAAGATCTACTACTCTGCCTCCCAGCGGGCACCATCCTCATCATCTTTTCTCCAATAGCCTCCTGACTTTCTAGAGGAAACTTCATAACGAACTAGAGTAATTTTCGTAAAGAACAAATGTAATCTCGAAACTCCCAGTCTTAAAACTTTTCTGAGGCTTGTCATTTTTCTTGGAAGGACAGCCACAAGCCTTATTCACGATCTGGTCCCTAAACACTATCACTGATGATTCCTAGTCACTGGTCACTGCCCGCCTTCCTGCATCAGGGATTCCCCTTAGACTGTCTTTTTTTTTCCATAAAGTTCTCTTTCTACCTCCACATAGTACATAGTTTTATAAACTCCCACTCAATAATTCTTCCGTCTTTAAGTAATCCTTCCCAGAACTTCCGGATTAAGTCACTGTGCACCATCTTTCTGTAGCACACTTCTCACCGCTTGTGATTATAAACCTCGGTGGTGGTTTGATTAGCATCTTGCTGCCGTGCTGGACTCTGAGCTCAGGGGGAACAGGACCCCCCACTTCCTCATCTGAAATGATAACCACTTCCTACCTGTTTATCCGGGTCACGTCGCAGACCCCACGCAGTGGACCACCTTCGTAGACTCTCTTTGCTAACACTACCTGGATAATCAGAATTAGGATTCCCTGCTTTGCTAAAGTTCATGTAAAACACTATTAAAAAACAAAATTCAACTGAGTAAATTTTAGTGATCTAATTGGCTTTATTGAATGATTCATGAATTGGGCAACACCCCATCTAGCTAGCAGAGGGGAGCTCCAGGGGGCCACAGAAAGGGAAGGGTTTTAAAGGCAAGATGAGGAAGTCATAAAAAATATTGCTTCAGGCTTATGTAACTACCTGTGGGGAACAGAGGGGTCTATGTAGCGACCACCTCATCATCTTTTGGGGAATGGAGAGGGGCCATGTGACATATTACCTTATTGGTACCAAACAGAAAATTCCTGACTGTCTGGTCAAGACCATATTTCTGGGGGCAGCTTCAGTTAGGTTAGATATTATGCCCCTGTCGGATAGCCTGGCCTAGCATATGGGACTCTATTTTGGGCCTCTGGTTTTCTTTTTGAGGATATAAACTTTTCACTGTGTGAGGCATGATTTCCTCTTCTGTAGACCTGAAATATTGAAGAGCTGAGCTACCTAGGATCAATTTTGTAATGAGTGCTCCAAGTTATGGTATTTGAATTTGCCTTTATGGATAGACAAGCAATTTAAATGTTACTGATTTAATAGTAATAGGTGATTCTCACAGTGTATTTTCTGGACCACTGGATATGTGAACATTTTATTACCAGTCTGCCCTCAGAGTAAAGCTTTTAAAAACTCTTATAGCAATTTAATGGTTTAATTTCTGTCTGTTGAATCTCATAAGAATCAAGCCTTGCTTTTTGTATGTCTTTGTCTTTTTCAATTTCATTTTTCCAGGAATTTTTTATTATGTTTTGCAGAAGTATTAGTCCACAATGAATTGGAAATAAAAGTGTTCCTTCCCCACAAATACAAAAGCACTAGGTTAGTAGATGTTTCAACATTAAAATATTCAAATTTGGTTGTCCGATCCCAACATGCCCCTCCCATGCCCCTCCCATCTCCGTTCATGACAACCTCTTTCTTTCAGTTTTCAGGCCAAAATGACTGGAAGAGTATTGGTGCTTCTTTTTCTTTCATACCCCACATGCGATTTTCCTGCCAATCTTGTCAGCCCTGCCTTCAAAATGCAGACAGCATACCACCTCTGCTGCTGCTGTCTGGGCCCATCAGAGCCCAAGAGAAAACATTTCAGCTGAATTAACTGTTCAACCAGGGTTTTCATCTCTTTTTGCTATAGTCCTATAGTCTGATTTGTTATATAAGATGGTCTTTCAGAGCAATCTGCAAGTTGCTCTTTTAACTGAGTGTATAGCATCCCATTTGGATGTCAGATTGGGAAGTTTCCCTCCAGTCTGCAGGAGTAGGAAGTTCCCGAACCATCAAACAGAAAGTGAAGTGCAGGTAATGTGATGTTCACTCACCAGGAAGTGCACAGAATAAATAACATTATTAACATTCAAGTAATAGTTTTATAAACTATTTTTATCACAAAATATATTTTCAGATAGTCCCAAATTCCTTCAATATTGAGGCCCCCCCAAAATTATATCTCCATAAAAAATGCATTTTAGGGTATTTTTATTGTATTTTAATGTTCCTCATCTTTCTTTTTTTCTTTTTCTTTTTCTTTTTTTTTTTTTTTTTTTTTTTTTCTTTTTTTTTTTTTTTTTTTGCGGTACGCGGGCCTCTCACTGTTGTGGCCTCTCCCGTTGCGGAGCACATGCTCCGGACGTGCAGGCTCAGCGGCCATGGCTCACGGGCCCAGCCGCTCCGCGGCACATGGGATCTTCCCGGACCGGGGCACGAACCCGCGTCCCCTGCATCGGCAGGCGGACTCTCAACCACTGCGCCACCAGGGAAGCCCCCCTCATCTTTCTTAATTAACAGATTTCTCAATTCTTCCTCAATCTACTGTCTATCTTCATTTTTCTTCTCTGGAATTTAAGACTAATTTTCAGATACTTCACTAATAAGGTTCCCCTTTGGTTCAATTATTTCACTTTTATTTCCTTCCTCCTTTACTTGGCTATAAAATACTGGCCAATCCTTCTTTTAAGTGAATGCCGTAATGCACTATGACGTATAAAGAGAATAATGCACAGCTCATTAAAGTATTGCTTCATGAGTTTTTATTTGGTGAACACACCTATGTAACCAGCAGCTTCATAAAGAAAAGGAGTGTAAGAAACTCCTTCCCCAGTTAACTGTAATCATTACAAAAGTTTCTGGCATATACGCTTATGGATTAGTTTTGAATTTCTTTTAATTTTGTATAAAAGGAATCATCTGGTATATTCTTGTTTGTGTCTGTCGTCTTTCATCATCATTATGTTTCTAATACTCATCTATAGTGTTGCTTGTAGCAGCAGTTATTTGTTTTTATCCCTGTAAGTAAGCTACTGTACAGTAAGCTACTGTATGAATATATCCTCTTTTATTTCTTTACTCTACAATTGAGGAATCATTGAGTTGTTTCCACTTTTTGGTTACTATGAATAATACTGTTATAAACCACGCTATGCCTTTTGGGGGGCGCACATATTAAGTAGCTCTTGGAGTAACACACAGCCTCACGTCTTTTGTGAGGCTCTCACCTAGGACTACAGTGCCAGCATCATCAGGTGTGTTCAGCTTCAGGAGATACAGCCAAATAGTATCTCAAAGTGGCTACATGCCCAATACGGACATCTAGGTTTCCACATCATGACCAACACTGGATGTTATCAGTATTATTTGTATTATTAATTAAAAAAAAAAAATCTAGCCATTCTGGCAGTTGTGCAGTGGTGCTTCATTTTGGTTTTAACTTACATTTTTCCCTGATAACCGTCAACTTTAATAATATAATAGCCAGTTATCTTACCAGCAAAAGCAAGTTTATTCAGGAATAGCAGAGGAATTGAAATCCGGGCTGTGCAAACTATGGCAGACCACAGGCAAATCCTGAAAACGAGGAAGGGGAGCTTGCTTTTATAGGGAAAAGAGAGGGTTTGGGAGGGGCTGTAATGACTAAATGATCCATTGGAGGAAGCATGGAGTCCAGAGCATGGAGGCTTCTCATTGGTTGGGCTGCTGCAGTCTCTGATGGGCTAGGCTGTCCTCAGGCTGAAAGATGGTTTTTTCTTTCTGTTGGTCAGTGAAATAGAGACATCTTTCTGTTATAGATAGATGTAGGGCTCTTCCTGTTTGGGGTAATTAAGGTTGCATGGTAGGGGTGTGAAATCACCCCCTCCAGGCCTGTTACAAAGTCCAGCTTTAGCTGAGGTTTTTAAAATTAATTCCACATAACTAATGATGTTGACTGATAGGTGTCTGTTGCTGATTTGATTATCTTATCTTGTGAAGTGTCTCCAAATTATATTGCCATTTAAAAATAAATGGGTTGTTTTACATTTTCTCCTTGATACGTAGGGGTTTCTTAAATATTCAGGATATCCTTTCTTTGTCTGATATGTATAGATATAGATATAGATATAGATTTATTGCGAATATTTTCTCCCAGTTTGTGGCTTACATTTTAGTCTTCTAAAGTGTCTTTAGATAAAGAGAAATTGGCAGTTTTTACAAAGTTCTTTAGGGTTAGTACTTTTTGTGTCCTGCTCAAAGAATTTTGGCCTTGGTCCTGAAAATATTTTCTTATATTTCCTTCTTGCAGTTTGGATGTTGTAACTTTAACGTTTCAGGTGTATTACCAGTGTGGAAATGATTTCACAGTGGTAAGAGAGGAGGGTCAAGATAAATATTTCCCCATGTGGATTCCCCCCACGCATTGGAGTGACACCTTTGTTATAAACAAGCTTGCCATGGGGAGTGAGTCTCTCTGAAATTGGTCTTCTGTTGTATGGATCTGTTAGTCTGTCTGTAAACCAGTGCTAAAATATCTTAATCATTATAGCTATATAATAAATCTTGATATATAGAAAGTCCTCTGACTTTGTTCTTCAGAATGTCTTGGCTAATGACTCTTGGACATTCATACATATTTTCAAGTCCACTTATCAGTTTCCATTGGACTTTCATTGGTATTGCTTTGAATGTACAGATTAGATGAGAATAATTGAGATTTTTCCAATATTGGATTTTTTGTTTCATGGAACATTACTATCTGTCCTTTGGTCATCTTTAATTTTTCTGGAACATTAAAAAAAAATTGGTATAGAAGGCCTGTTTGCATTAGATCTATTTTAGGCATTTTTCAAGTTTTGATGCTATAATAGATGTTATTTTCTTATTGAAAATAACAAGCAATTGTGTTTTCTAATTGTTTATGGCTAGTATATAGAGATACGATTTTGATTTTTTATAAGCACATTTTATTCATCAAACTTGCCACATCCATATGTAAGTATTAACTTACGTGGAGATTCTTTTGGCTTTTCTGCACACACTGCTATGTAGTCTCCAAATAACGACTTTCATGTGTCTCTTTTAAATCTTGATAGTTTCTTTACTTTCTTTTCTTGCATTGTTTCATGGTATAGGGCTGTTAATTAAAAGATGACTGGCAGTGACAATAATTGACATTCCTGTCCTGTTTCTGATCCCAGGGTAAAGCGGTTTTATTATTAAAATCTGTGTTTTATCATTAAAATCTCTGTTGTTTTATTATTAAAATCTGTGTTTTATCATTAAAATCTGTTTTAACATTAAGCAAGTTGTTAGCAGTAGCTGTGCCATAGATGTAATAACTTTTTATAGATTAAGAAAGTTCCGTTATATTAATAGTTTTCAAAGTTATTTTTAATCAAGAGTGGGAATTGAATGTTATTAATAAATGTTTTTTGTCATTTATTGAGATGATCCTATAACTTTAGTTCTTGACTCCTTAGTATTATGAATTACAAGGGTTAATTTTCTAATATGAAGCCAACCTTGGATTACTAGAATAAAGAATATTTGGTTGAAATATATTACCTGTTGTGTGTCTTATTGGGTTCAACTTGTCAACATTTTTCTCAAGATTTTAGCGTGTATTTTAATGAGAGAGACCAGCTATAATTTTCTTTTCTTTCAATATACAGTTAGCTTTTTAATATCCAGTTTATTGAGGCCTCTTAAAATGGAGTGAATCATGTTCCCTCTTTGCTGTTTTCTGGAATAATTTGTATAACATTTGTTTATCTGTACATCAGCATTGAGAAGAATTCACTGGTGAATTCTTAGTTTTCTTTGTGGAAAGGTTTTAGACATAGATTCAATTTCTTGTACGAAAAATAAAACTAGTTACATTTCCTATAACTCAGTACATTTGTTTTGGTAAGATGGTGGATTGCTGTCCACATCATCTAAATATCCAAACTTAGTGACTAAAATATGATTCCTAATATCCTCTTCATCTCTTTTCATGTCAGTGGTATCTGGAGTGATGTCATATTTGGGATATTGGTAGTTGGTGCATTTCCTCTTGATTCCTCAGTCAATCTTGTTAGGGTACTATATTTTTATTAGATTTTTCAAGATTGCCTTTTGGCTTTTGTTTTTTATTCCTTGGCATTTGTTTACTATTCCTTTAATTTCTGCTCTTATATTGGCTATTTAATTCTGCATAATTTGATGAGCTCCTTGAAATGGATACTTAGATCATGATCTGCCTTTCTTCTTTTCTAACATATACATTTCAGGCAATAATTTTCATACCAAGTATACCTTTAGTAGCATCTCACATGTTATAATATGTCATAATCAAAATATTTTCTCATTTGCATTATGGTTTCTTTTCTGGCTCATAGGTTATTTGCAGATGTATAAGTTCCAAACATTTGGTGATTTTCTAGGTATCCATTATTAATTTCTATTGTAATTCTCCCATGATCAGAGAACATACTCTATGTGACTCAAACTCTTTGAATATAATGAAACTGGTCGGTGTTCAGCTTAAAAGAATGTATATTGTACGGTTCTTGGTAATAGTGTTCTATATAAGTCAGTTAGTCAACTTGGTAATTATTTATTTCAAAATTTTGTCTCTTTGTTCCATTAGTTACTAAGAAAAAATTGTTAAGGTTCTCCACTATCACTGTGAGTTCATGTTTCTCTCCTTATAGTTTTATGCTAGATTTCAGTCTCATAGAATTTTAGAATTGCTATATCTTCCTGATTTATCATTTTATTATTGTGAAATGTCCCTTTTTATCACTGGTACTGTTTCCTACGTTAAAGTCTATTTTCTATGAATTGAATATTGCTAAACCACCTTTCTTGCAGTTATTACTGTTTGCGTGTGTATCTTGCTTCATCCTTTAACATTCAAGTTTTCTTAGTCTTTATATTTGAGTTAGCATTTTAATCCAGTTCATAATCTTTGTCATTTAATTATTTAGTAGTTTACATTTGACATAATTACTGATGTATTTGGGTTTAAATCTAACATTTTATTATTTGATTTTTATTTGGTCCATCTGATCTTTATGCCTTTATATCTCATTACTTGTCTTTTTTTAAATTAAAATTATTTTTATTTGCTTTTTGTGCTTTACTAACTTTTCTGTTATACATTTTATTCTTCTTCTTACGCAGCAACATAGAATTCATAGCCCATTCACCGCCTCCATTCCATTTGGCTATGTGTTTTAATTTTGTATGTTTTTATTCAACTGGTGATTATAAAACCCCTTTAAGATGAGAAATTCTTAGAATTCAGTCATTTCACTTGTTATGTGTTCAATGGAACAAGCCTATTGGTTTAATTTTGTTTGAATTTTCTATTTATTTACAAACTGTTAAAGCAATTCACAAAATGATAAAGTGTGATTTTGACTTATTCTCTATATTTTGCTCAGTGATTGTAAAATTATATAATTTTTAACCTTAAAGGTGCTATTTATATGGTCCAATAACTATTTATATCCTTTCCTTTTAACAGACTTTCATTGGGGACATCCTCCTGCTTGTTAATCCATTCAAGGAGATTCCAATTTATTCCACCATGGTGAGTATAAAATTTAAAATATCATTTAATAATGTAGAGTAACACTCACTAGACATGCCTATTTGTATCAAGTGATTCAGAAGCAAAAACCGAAACGGTAAGTAAAATCAAGCTTCTCAGAAAATCCCACACTGAATGGTTAGATAATAGTGACTTTAATTTCTTCTGAGAAAATATTGACAAGGAATGTTATTTTGTCAAAAGGTTTCTTTGCACTTAAAATGCATAATTCTTATGATTGTAGTCACTAGACAGACGTCTAAAATCAAATGTTATATTAACTCTATTTCCCATGTATTTTTGATTAATTCAAGGTCAGTTGCTTTAGAGGTCTTTGAACATCATGACCGCTTTCAGAAGAGTATTATGATGTTAAAGCAATGGAATAAGAAAGGATGATACTGCGTTTATACATTTTTCTAAAAGACTTTCCAGCTTGAATCCTGAGACTCAAGAGAAATTGCTTGTGGAAAATCATTCCAGGCAACTGAAAACGCAGCATGATCTCTGCTGTGTTGTCCACATCACTGTGGATAGTGAAGCATATTGTCATATCTCTTTGCCTAGTATTTTTGGTTCAAACACACTGTCATGGGAGCTCTCTGTGTTTTGTGCAGCCACAAGGCTGCTTCCAGTCCGAAACAGAATCCCTAATTAGGAGCAGGAGATCAAAGGAGGAGACGTGTGTTCTTGAAGCAGGGGCGCACTCGCAGATGCTGAAGGGGCGCATGGGGTAGGGGAGAGAAAGAGAGAGGAAGAGAGAAAGAGATTGCTCTCTCTAAACTCCCAAGGAAGCTACTAAGAATTATTACAGAGATGCTTCCCGGGTACGAGAGGACCTCCCACTACCCCACCTTCCACTCTTCTTACCAAAAGTCAATTCCACCATTGCTTTAAAACTGCCTTGGGACTTGCCCACCCTCCTCATTCCACCCATTCCTCCCCCAGCCTCATCCCTGGGCTAAGTGTGTGTGGAAGCATGACCGACTTAGGGCAAAAGGAATTACAGGTACCCATAATCATTTTGGGAGTTCTGTCATAGGAGCAGGTGCAGGAAAAGGAGGGGAAGGAGGAGAAAGGGGAGGGGAGGTAACAGTCACAGGGGAGACGGCACCATTCAAGGACCAAGCCTACGGAACTGGCAAAGCAGTATTCAGAAAACCAACGCGCAGGTGCACGCCTGAGAATAAATGCTTGAGCAGTGAATCTGCATCGGCTCTTCACACTCAGTATCAGACTTTTCTCGGACGTTTCTCACCATAACCTGTACTATGGAGTTCACAAGCCAGAGATATATCACCTTGAAATCTCAGTGTGCAAAAGGATGACAAATACCCGGGGATGACTTCTCAAGGTCATATTTTTGACTACACGCAGTACAAAACTGATCAGTCATCCTGAATCCGCGAATTACAGATGAGATTAAGCTCCTCCAAAGTGTACCACGACACCTAGTGTGGGATGCCAGGCCTAGGGCTTCCTCTGCTTTCACATTCCATTGACTTTCAGATGCTGCTGGCCTCCTGACGTCCCCACGGCCAGGCATGTTGGGGTTTGGCAAGTAGCTAGGGTGGCTGGGCTTCTTAGCCATGGAAGGAGAACTCTACTGGGTTTAGTATAGGGTTTAGCACGCGGCAGGCCTGCTGCAAAGGGCATTACATATGCTACCACATTTAATCCCAGAAGGGACCCAATCAGTGCAAGTGTTATCGTTCCCTCTTTGCAGATGGATAAACTGAGACTTCAGGAGATTAACTAGGCTCTCTAAAGTTTTCTCATGAATGGCAGAGACAATTTAAATCCAGGTCTTGTAGCCCCAGAGCAGATGCAGGACAGACTACTCTCAGGGACCCAAATGATGAGCCCAGAGACATATAATTAGTCATTATATGTGACTGTTTGTATACAACAAACTTTCTTTTTTCAGGGCATGTCATCTATATATAGGTATAAGATAATGAGTGGGAAATCCAATCAGGCAAGTAGAGTGACACGTTCGTACTATGGTGTGAAAACAGCAGCCACGCCCCGTCAAGCCCTTGGCATCAGGTTCCACAGATTACCAGGACCCTGATGTCAGGGGCCCGTGAATGGCACCCTCATAAGCTACACACTGCATGGTTGGCTTCAGAAATCAGACCGTGGCAGGATCCTGCAAATCTCCTGGATGTTTATTGACAGGTATCATGCACAGTGGAAAATAGGAGGGAATTGATCCATAAAGAAGGACCTTATTTATTGGGATCACAGAGTCCAGCAAAGACTACAGCTAACCTGAATGAAGCTTATGTGATGCCATCTCATTTGTGAAAGAGCACTTAAAATGTCCACGGACCGAAATCCTCCTGTTCCTAAATGATACAGACATGAAGAGAATAAGGTGAAATGGAGAGAGATGGCCTGTGGGAAAGACGGGTCCGACCCTGACAGTATTTTCTGGACCAAATGAGAACATGCAATAATATTAGTAATGATCATGGTAACCAATGTAAAGTCGGTGGTTTGTCAGTCACTCAGAAAACTAGAACGGCTTGGTGAAAACCTTCAAGGTTCAATATAAAAAATTGGAAAATGCTATCCTATTAAAATTATTATTTCATATTTACATTACTTCTTAAGTGTAGGATTAGCATCAAGCAAAGTATTATCAGGTGGTAGCAATGGAGTATTCTACAATACAAACTCTCACATGGCATGAAAAGAAGATTTACAGAAAAAGGGAACTGAGAAAGGTTATTGGTTTGATTATCATGAAAAAATTTTGGACACTCATGATTCTTTACCATATCTAATGTTCGTGAAGCTTAGCCTAAGGAGAATACCTAACTCCAAATAGGTTTGAAGAAACACAGCA
>NW_006777784.1:196519-220349 GCF_000442215.2 Lipotes vexillifer
GGAATGTGAGATGAACCCCACCTACACGTAGACTCAGGCATGCTCCTGGGTCTCTTGGGTCTCACTTTGTTGATAACATCTATCGAAATCCTCAGTAGGACTTTACAAAAACAAATGGAGTTTAAAAGCATTTTGTCAAACTTAGATTAGAGCCAGGTTGGACTTGGGGAGAAAGTGGAAGAGTGTTAGTGCAAGTTTAAAAAAAACCAAACAAACCCCAAATAGAAATTTATCCTGCAAGAAAACAAAGGTGGGCTAAACCTTCCTAGCTGGCTTATGAATTATCATGTAGACGTCACTATCATTCAAATATCTTTTATATTTATTTTAAATTCTGGAATAATTCAAAATGCAAAAAGTTCAAGCGTAATAGACAATGTGTGCCCACCCCCCATACATGTGTCATATCTCTTAAAAAATTTAAAATAAAAAGTGCCGTATTTTTTCACATGCACTCCTGAGGTTGGGATGCAGCTTTAAAGATGTGATACCAAGACATTGTGTGCTAGTTTAATTGTAATGTTATTTTCTGGGTGGTACTGAAAATAAAGGTATGGTTCAATCACATGGTATCTGAGATTAAGTGACACTGTGTAATGTCAACACAGACTGAGTTCCACTTCAGCCTGTTCCTTTTCACAAAAGATGGCAATCACTACCCGAAGTTACCCTTTTTTTTTAAAATGTACTGTTCTTTATTATCCGTTAATAGATTTTTTTAGCATCTTTACTGGAGTGTAATTGCTTTACAGTGGTGTGTTAGTTTCTGCTGTATAACAAAGTGAATCACCTATACGTATACATCACCGCAGTTATCCTTTTATCCAATCTTCTGTCTCTTCATTCTGTATACATCACAAATATATGCAATAAAAACTGCATATGCCGTTATTTTCTGTTTTAATTTACTCAGAGAATATACTGACTATATTCTTTTACAACAGAAATCGTCATTAATCATTATGCTTTCAAAAATTTTCCATGGGGCTTACCTGGTGGCACAGTGGTTGGGAGTCCACCTGCCGATGCAGGGGACACGGGTTCGTGCCCCGGTCCGGGAAGGTCCCACATGCTGTGGAGCGGCTGGGCCCGTGAGCCATGGCCGCTGAGCCTGCGTGTCCGGAGCCTGTGCTCCGCAACGGGAAGGCCAAAGCAGTGAGAGGCCCGCGTACCGCAAAAAAAAAAAAAGAAAAAAATTTTCCATGATGAAAGGTTGGGGTCTAGTTAATTCATTCTAAATACCCTATAGTGTTTTATTGTTTTAATACACAATTATTTATATTTATTCATTAATCCCTATCATAGAATTACTTTCTCTTTTTCTGCTCTTACAGAGAGTACTGAGGATTGTTTGGTGTGTAGTTCCTGGTTCATGTTTGAGAATTTCTACAGAGAGATCGCTAGTCAAACCTACCTCCTTAAGTTTAGAAGTTACTGCCAAATTACACGTAGAATTTCTTAGAACAACACTCAGTATTATACACGTGTTTTTCAGCCCTAGAGAAAACTTCATTTCGAAGTCAAGCTCCACCACTAACTTGCCATGTGACCTTGGACCTGTCACTAATTTTTCTTTGCATCAGTTTTCTCATCTGTAAAACAGGACGATCATCCTCATATCCAAGTCTCAGGTTTCTAGGAGAATTGGATGAGTGAGTGTAAACTGCTGAGAAAGGCAGCAAGCACAGAGCAAGTGAGGCCATCGCCATCATTATTAAGCTATTATTGATAAAGTTACCAATAGTTCCTGCATACTATATCACCTTATTGTTTGAAATAGCATTTCCTTGGTTACGAAGAGAGTTGTTTCATCTTTTCTCACATGTATTGGCCTTTCCTTTCCGCTTACATCCTTTGCCCAGTTTTCTATTTTGTTTCCAATTTTTCTTACTGATTTGTGAGAGTCATTTATAAAATGCTGGTGATTTATTGATCGTATGCCCAGCTTACTTTCCTCTCTGTCTTCGCCTGAAGTTTTTTTTATTATTATATGTATGCTGTTTGTGATTGAACAGGAGTTGTTAGCTATGATGTTGTAGGATTTTTCCCAATAAAATTTGTGTTTTGACCCCTATTCCCTTACTCCCAAATCATGAGTACTGTTTCTACATACTTTTCTAAATGTGTTAAGCTTTGCTGTTCATATTTGGAACTTAAATTCAGTTGGAATTTATTTTTACAGATGGCATGAGATAGTGATGTTCGTTTCCTTTACAAATAATCAATTTTCTTGACAGCTTCCTTTAAGGATAAGTGACCCAGCCCCTGTGGCCCCCAAATCTCACCGTGTAGGCCTGAGTGGAGTTCTGTAGTCTGTTCCAGCGGTTCCTTTTTCTCTCTCTCTGCACCAGAACCGCAATGTTTAATGACTTACGCTTTTGATGATTTTATTGGGATATAATGCATACAGGAAGGTGCTCATCTCTGAGTGTACTTTTCCACAAGCACTAGAGGTAGAACATTCCCAGCCTCCAGAGCCCACACTTGCTCTTTCCAGTCACTAACCCTTTGCCCAAAGTACCGCCACGCTGACTTCTAATAGCATACATAGATTCGTTTCACCTGCTTTTTTTTTTTTTTTGCTCTCTGTAAATGGGATCTCATAGTATGTTCTCATATGTATCTGATAGATTCCATTCAACATTATATTTCTGAGAGTCACCCAATTTTTTCTTGTAGCTATAGATCATTGATCCTACTTTAAAAAATTATTTCCCCTATAATTTGAAATAATTTTACACTTATGGAAAAATTGCAAATAATTAGTACAAACAACTTTTTTCCTTCAACCATTTTAAAGTAATTTGCTGGCATGTTGTCCCATCAACCTTGAGTACATGTACTGTGTATTTACTACAAACAAAGGCATTTTCCTATGTAACCTCCATACAGTCATCAAAATCGGGACATTAGAGCTGTTACCATTTAATCAGGAGGCTTCATTCAAGTCTTTTCCATTGTCTCAGTGATGCCCAACCAACCAAAGATCCAGTCCAGCATCACAGGGTGCGCTGACCACTGGGCATTTAATTTCCTTCCGTTTGGAACAGTCCTTCAATCTATCTTGAACTTTCCAACCTTGACATCTTTGAAGATACAAGCCAGTTATTTTGCAGAATAAAAATTAAGTTTGTCTGATATTTCTTCATGACTCACAAGTCCTCCTATCATTTTAGTTTTGATTCGAATATAACGCAATTCACTCGAAACTCGAAAGGACTAAAAATACTAGCACTGAATCACCGTGGCGATCATTAAAAATCACCATTGCCCTGAAATCAAGTTCATTTTGTCTTTTTTCCAAGAAATTTGTAAATTCGTATGTTTCAGATGCAACTGCTTTCTTTTCAAATTAAATATCCTTGCCATCTTATGTTACTGAAATTAAATGTTGCTGAGAGAAATTGCATTTGGTATAAATTGCCACCATTTCAGCTTACTTCATGGATAGCTACTGAACTGGATTTTGGGGAGTTGCTCTTTTTGAAGACAGCCAAGTGATTTAAAGCCTGCAAGCCAAATAATGAAGGCTCAGATGGATGTCTCTGTTTTGTCATTACGGATGCTTAAAATGTGCTGAGAAGGACAGCATTGTGCAGATCTTTTGTTTACAAGTGAGACTCAGAATTAGAGATGTGTATGCTTCTGTGTATGGGAAATATGTCAGTAGCATCCTGAGGCAGAGGATCCTGAACCCTTTTCATGGAGATTCCTGCCTGTGTGCTGCCCTGTTTTCCAGGTCTCCCAGCTGTACCTGGGCAGTGCGGGGCAGCCCTGCCCCTCTCTGCCACCTCACATTTTCTCCTGTGCGGAGAGAGCCTTCCACCAGCTTTTCCAGGAGCAGAGACCTCAGTGCTTCATTCTCAGGTGAGCCTGTCCCTCACCCCAGCTCCAGGCTCAGTTCTGCCCTGAGGGCTTGGCGGTAAAACCATCCTCATTTCTTCCGGTTTACGTTTATTTACTCCCTCACCAGTTTGTGGTCCACTAAGTGTGCAGTGAGTACACTTGACTCGTTACAAAGGAGAAACACCTTAGTTGTTAGAAATGGCGCTGAGCGTAGCTGAATCGATATCAACAAACTGAACCTGGAACTCATTTCAACCATTCAACATTATGTTTGTGAGAGTCATCCAGTGTTTTCTTCATTTTGAAGATTTACAGCTTAGAACTAGTGTCTTGCTTTCAAACCTTAGAAAACATGGGAAAGAGAGGCACCCGATACTAGTACCACCCTTCTCCAAAATGTGGTGCTGAGCAAAATACCATGCACGACCTTGCAGATGTGGGATTTCCCACCCGCTTCTAGGTATTTATACCTTTGTTCATATGTCAACAAAATTATACACTCAAAGTAATTTTTTAGTGAAATGCAATGGTAATATTAGCTCATAAATACCAAGATGCTCAGGAGGGAGCATTTAGATCGGAGCAAAAATTCTTCACGTCAAAAAGAAGTGTACCACGAGAAGTAGGGATGAAATGTGATTATATATTGATAGAGGAATAAAGAAATATTTAGGTATTAAAATAAGATCTGCGTTGAGAACTGTGTTTTATATCAGACCACACTGCCACAAGAGGGAGACTTTCATAAATACCCCTGGCTTTGCGTAGTTTTCAACAGTAGTGTTGGTTGAAAACTGAATGTGTGAATAAAGCTTTGCACAACCTGAGTCAAAGTGAGATAAAAGAGTAACTATGGAAACCTGGAAAGAACCCAGATAATATTTAAATATTTAAATAAGCACTTCTTTATATACTTTTATGTTGTTAATTTAATGAAAAATTCCATGGAGGGTCACATCGATGGGTTGCGAACTGTAGTGTTCTGGTTTTCAAAATAGTGTGCAAATGGTTGTTTTTACACCTGTTCTGAAGTGTCCCCTGGGGTGGGGTGGGGGACCCAGGCATTCTTGAATCAAGCAACTCTGCTTTCATCTGCTTTATCTGTTGGGTTTCCTGGTCTCACTTAGACAAAAAGAGAAACTTTTTAAAAATCATGAGATGGGGCTTCCCTGGTGGTGCAGTGGTTGAGAGTCCACCTGCCGATGCAGGGCACGCGGGTTTGTGCCCCAGTCCGGGAGGATCCCACATGCCGCGGAGCGGCTGGGCCCGTGAGCCATGGCCGCTGAGCCTGCGCGTCCAGAGCCTGTGCTCCGCAATGGGAGAGGCCACAGCAGTGAGAGGCCCGCGTAACCGCAAAAAAAAATAAATAAATAAATAAAAAAATCATGAGATGGTGGGGAGTGTGTAATAGTGTTGACAATAATAACAACTCATATTTATTGAGAACCTGCTAAGTGCCAGACCCTCCTCTAGGTAGTTTCCATGTATCATCTTATTCATTGCTTTAGTAACCTTGTAGGATAGGTATCATCGTTATTATTATTATTGTCATTTTGTGTGTCAGGTGCTGAGTATTAGAAGGGTTAGCTAATTAGTCCAGGGTCTCCCAACTAGTAAATAGTTAGTGTAGCTGGGATGTGAGCCCAATAGTCTGGCTTCTGAGCCCGAGTGAAGGTTATCCACACTCACAGCCAGACTCTAGGGCATGGCTCGCCCAGCGCCGCTAACCTAAGGAGGCTTGCAGAGGTCCCTCCAAACTCACCTAAAATGATGGTTACAAATCCACGGACTTTACTAAATTCTCATTGAATCCACTTAATCCTTGTCAAAGACTTTGGACCTTAGCGAAGCTATGAGGGGCCAGTGAATCCATATCCTTTGGGAACCTACTGATTACAGAGTTCACAATGCCTAGCATGTTCTTTCAGTGAGGAAACCTGTTTGTCTTTGTTTCTACATGTACTTGCTCATGGAATTGTTTTTCTAACAATAGTAAGGTTTGTTAACATTCTGCAGAACTAATATTCCTTTGGGACATTTTTAAAGGCTAATAATGCCATGTTATCAACCACTTATTCTGTAAAAAAGATTTCTTCATTCATGTTTCGAGAAATGAAGAGCAGGGCTTCCCTGGTGGTGCAGTAGTTGAGAGTCCGCCTGCCAATGCAGGGGACGCGGGTTCGTGCCCCGGTCCGGGAAGATCCCACGTGCCGCAGAGCGGCTGGGCCCGTGAGCCATGGCCGCTGAGCCTGTGCGTCCGGAGCCTGTGCTCTGCAACGGGAGAGGCAACGACAGTGAGAGGCCCGCGTGCCGCAAAAAAAAAAACCAACTGTTGCCAGGTCATTTCCTCACCCTCTTTGTGCCTGAGAATGATCTCTGGTTATTTAATTTTTTTACTATGTTCTCCAAAACCGTAAACTTGTTTTTTTTTTTTTTTTTTTTTTTTTTTTTTTTTTGGGGGGAAAAGAGGATCTGGGAAGGCTGAAACCAGCAAACAAATAATGAGACACCTCGCCTGTAGGTCTGGTTCCAGCAGGCCTATATTCGATTCCAAATTTAAACATGTAAGTCTCTTGCTTGGGTTAGAAACTATGGAGAAGCAAGAAAAAAGCATTTTACAAATAAAGGGGGCATCTTAATAGGCCATCAGTTTAACCATAAGTTGACCAAAATTTGTGGAAAGAAAGAAAAAAAGACCGGTGCAAATGAATATTGTTCACGTCAAGGTTTATTTTCTTGTATATATTTTAAAATATTGTGAACGTCATACTCTTTTTGTATTTGCTCTGAACAGTTGGATTGAAAATACGTAATACAGTTAGAGTCTGTCGTTGTTTACATAGAAAGTGACACTTTGGTGGGATTGGCCAGATAAGCAACTTCTGTGGGGGGATTACTGAGAGGTGATAATAAAGTTTCAATGTATGTAAAAGAACTGGTAACAGTCAACTTTGATGACATTAATAGGCTGGTGATAAACCTTCAACCCCAAAAGTGATATTTTGACATATAACATTGTATTAGTTTTCGGTATACAACATAATGATTTGATATTTGCATATATTGCAGAATGATCACCCCACAATAAGTTTAGTTAACGTCCATCACCATACATAGTTACAAATTTTTTTTCTTGTGATGATAGCTTTTAAGATCTAGTCTCTTAACAACTTTCAAATATACAGTACACTATTATTAACTGTAGTCACCATGCAGTGCATTACATCTCCAGGACTTATTTGTCTTATAACTGGAAGCTTGTACCTTTTGACTCCCTTCACCCAAATTAAGACTGATTTTAAATTATATGCAGTAACATTTGCTTTTATATGAAGACACCTTATCCTGCCACTTCATAGACCGAAAATACTGTCAGGATTGAATGAGGAACCACAAAGCCCTATTAGCAGCTAAGGGAAAGGTCAAATTTCACACGATAAAACTCAGACATTTGACTCAAGGAGACACCTGCAAGTAGACGGATGTTTTCACACTGTTCTAGCAAGTGTTGTTAACAGGTGTTTTCCAGCCCACAGCGGATTAGAAGGAGAAACTCTCTTTTCATTTCTTCTCTTTACAAAGAATGTATGATAAATCAACTCTACAATGCATCTATGGTGTTGTGTGTGTTCATTAATGACTTTAATTCATAACCATTTATTAAACTCGAGCTATATATTGGGCATGTGCAGAATTCTACAGCACAGCTCAAAGTATTTTAACATTTTGGGTCAACTTGGGAAAGGTAGTGTAAACTCTTTGTTCAGATATTGTAATATGCTTACTAATGACACTAAAGGATTAGAGAATCTATAAAGCAATGCGGTTATAAAGTAGACCCAGGTTACCTAAAAAAATAACAGGATCTACTGGTTTAATTGTAATGACAAGAAACTGTAGTCTCTATGTAAATTATAGACTAAAGCACTCATTTATTAAAACAATGCTTTGAGAAAGAGCAGAGTGTGACTTCTAAAATGCATTCTAGATTACTTTATGTAAATTGGCTTTATGTAAATTGGGTTACTTTATGTAAATTGGCTTTATGTAGTGAATACATTCTAAGCTGCATTTTTTTGGATAAGGTAGATATAACTCTTCCAAATCAATTAGCATATGGGAATCCATATTATAATGTCAATGCAAATTTCAAGTGAAACTATTTCTAATTCATTTGTTCATTTTACCCCTTTCTCATGGCAAATTAAGGGTGTCATAAATAAGTGATTTCCACTCTTAGGTTTGAGTATGGCTTAAACTTCATGTCCATCATGCTTTTTTTGGTCTCCCTTTAAATGATCATCCACATGCATTTATTCAGTGTACAAGACATTCTTGAAAATTACCCAGCCACAGTTTTTGCCCAGCATCCAAGTGTGTGTGCTGTGCGGTAATAAAATACACGCATTGGAAAAAGTTATGAACTGACTGTAAATCATTATAACATCACAGGTGTTCACTGAAATTATGTCTGTTTAGGAGATGGGCCAGTACTTTCTGCATGAAAGAAAAATTGTATTTAGGAGGTGAGTAGAAAAGAATATCCTTGATACACAGAGCAACGTAGTAGAAGGCTTTATGTTCAGGGTAAGATGAGAGGAAGGTTCGTTAGGTGGCCCTGAAAAGAGAGGAGCGAGTGAGCAGAGTTAGATGGTGGAACAACCCCTTGGAGGTGCCAGAGGGCAGACACGTGCAAGATGCTGCCCCGAGGGGCCACGTGCACGGCAAACAGACACATGGTATCTTCCACTGGGAGATACTGGTTGAGTCTGGACCAAATCATTTTGCCCTACATCTTAGCATAATGTGAGAGAAGAACAGTCATTGAAGGTCATGCTGATGAGCAGTTTCCAAAGAATAAACAGTAGAACGGTAGCAACGTAACAGGAAGGACATATCGGGATGGTCTTCAGCACAGAATCGTGGAGAAACTGAGGCGTAGAGAACATTTTCCTTGTGGTTTACATCGATGGCAGAATTAAAGATTTATAAATTAAAGGTTGTTATCCGGAGTCGGGGGTGGG
This sequence comes from Lipotes vexillifer, assembly GCF_000442215.2. Classification (NCBI taxonomy): domain Eukaryota; kingdom Metazoa; phylum Chordata; class Mammalia; order Artiodactyla; family Lipotidae; genus Lipotes; species Lipotes vexillifer. Next base: position 205,390 of record NW_006777784.1, read on the forward strand.
GTGGGGGTGGGAAACACAAAGGGAAGGGGTTTGGGAGGAAGCTGGCCATTTCTAAGTTCCATGCTATCACGGTGAGCAGTGTTCTCCACAGAGGGTGCAGAGAGGGAGAGAAAGAGATTTAACTGGTATCTGAAGGTGAGCTCCAGAGATGATTTTTGGTAGTTTTATGCAGGTAATGCACATATTTTTAAAGGACACACAGCTGTAACTTTTCTGGATTTTGATCTTATACTTCGGTTGTCCGTCTTGAAAGTCTACCTAGGTTGACATTCTGCCTTTGCGATGGGCTTCAGAGTGAACTTGACTCCATGGGCAGATGGGTTGGAATCCTGTCACTGTAGACACTGCTTTTGTTTCCCTGGACCATTTCAAAACAGCTGAGATCAGTTAAGGGGGTGGTTGTTTCTAGTCGCTGTATTTGAATTTCAAACTGTGGAAGCAGGGACTTTCCATGGCAGTAGGTTTATTGGAACATAAAAGCCATGTTTTGGGAAAAAACACAGTTGCCTGGGACTTTTCACTAATTCTGGCCCAAATGAGTTTCAACTTTAAGACATTCAGTTGCATTTAAATTACTTAAATAAATATTTATTGAGCAACTGCTTTCACAGAGAGTGATGGGGTCACCTTGATTAAGCCCTTATTTTTTATTGAGGAGGCTACAAGTTTTTACTCTGAGAAAATCCAGCTGACTACCTACTACCAGGATAAGAGCACGTAACTTTTAGTGGCAGAACTATGAAAATTTTATAGAAAAAAATTCCAATGTAAAATAGGAACAAATCATGCCAATAAAATTTGAAACAGTACATACTGAGGAAATGTATACTTACTTCCCTTTGCCTATATTTTTATTTAAAGTTTTATTATGGCACAATATTCTCATTATTTTGTTTTAAAGTTGAGCAGCAGAACAGTATTGGTTTTGCATTTTTTCTGTATTTCTCTTAACACATTTGTTTAGCGCCACCTATTGGGCAAATGGATGATTAAAGATTAAAAAAAAACCAAAAAAACAAAGAACACCTCATTTCAGTTTAATCTTGAATCGTGGACCAGCAGTGCACAATGAAAGAATGCCATGTATTTATATTTGTTCAGTAGTTTTAGGTTTATGCTAATTTTCTGCCTTATATGTCTTTATCGTTATTCAGATACGGTGATTAAACACACCGATTCTGCAAAAGATTGCTCGGGTTTCAATCCCAGCTCCACTATTTATAAGCTCTGAACCTTGGGACATTTACTTAATCCATCAATTTCCTTTTCTATAAAATGGAGACAGTAGTTGTGAGAATTAAAAGAAGTTATTTATACATATACACGCATATACGTTCATACATGTATATGAATGTGTGTGTACGGTTATATTTAATTTATATATAACTTTATATATATATAGTTCCTGGCACATAGTAAATAAAGTATAATAAATGTTTTCTACTATTATTAACGAAAGCAAAACTAATCTTTGCTATTTGTTGAATGCTTACCATGTGCCAGGCACCAAGCTGAGCGCTTCATACACCGGACTCTGATAACCACTGAAGGGGTTATTCTGCTTAGAGTAAAGGAAAGGAGGTTTGGGAATTTATGAAACTTGTCACGGTGGTAGAACTTGTCATTAGCAGAGCTGGAAAGGGGGGGCAGAGCACATGCATCGCGCCGTTCATTACCCTGGACTTCCTGTCTGGGCGTGGGTCATTATCTTTTATATTCATTTTCTATTATAATAAGAAATTAGTGTGTTATCAGATACAATGCCAACCAACTAGAAGCCAGAATATTTTAAAATGTTATTTTATTCATGAATTTTTAAACAATTGTTTATTGTAATATTTAAAATGTGATATAATTACACTATTAATTTTGCTGTATATTTATTTCATATTGTTGGAAAAGAAGCAAAACATAGGACCTTCATAAATACTGTTTCAAATTATTTTTCAGAAACATTTCTGCCATTACTACTATCAGTGCACTATTATGATCTTTAAAATTAGGTTATTGTAAAGAGACCTAAATCATAGGGTTTCTGTAAAGATTCAGTGTTTCTCTCCAAAAGTTCAAACTTCAAAAACAGACGTTTTAATATATTTCGCTGTTTCCACAATGTTTAGCACGGTGACTTGTGATTAGAATCCAAGTGTTGTTTTATAATCTTTCAAAATATAAAATACTCCCAGGTGAATTGAATGCCTTAGTAGAGCAGTATCCAGAAAGTTAAAAAATAGCAGCAAACTTTTTTTTTTCTAATTTAGAATAAAAGTCTCAAAAAACACTATCATCAGAAATTATAAGCCACCACCAGGTGTATCAATAAGGTATCATAGTGCCCATCTTGTGGTTGATGCAGGAACTACATTTAAGATGTCAGTATCTTGAAAGATACAGAAAAGTACCTTTGAACCTTCCAGATTTTCATACATTTTGGAGAATTGCTTGGCCATCATCATTATCACAGGCACGATCGGTTGTGAGAAAAAAATGACCTTCATCCTATAGTCAATCTTTAAGGAAATATGTGAAGAATTTCAGATGCCAGGGTTGATCTGTGGAGCTGTATTAACAGCATTTTAAAGCTGCAAACACCCATCTCTACAAGAGCACCTCGTGATAAGATACACTGGATCCAACGGCTTCATCTAGAATTCTTATTATGGAGCAAAAACAGGGTATGGGAGGGTTATCTAGGGACTCGAGGTGCAAAAGAGTATGTGGCAAAGTAAATATGGGTTCAGAAGAAGGTTGTAAACAAATGTTTAAGTGAATTCGTTATTTTCAAAGGAAATTCTGACGATTGCTTATATTAACCCTAATTCCTCCCTCCAAAGCCACGGAAGCACTTCTACTGTTCTATTCAAGTTAAAAAGCCCAAATAGCATGTGCTGAGTTGTGTGTGTGTGTGTGTGTGTGTGTGTGTGTGTGTGTGTGTGTGTGTGTTACACTGAGAGGCTAGTGAAAAAAAGGGAGTCGTGCTCTGTGCAAAATTATCCTGTTACTGTTAGCTACCCTTTGAGAGGGAGAACGCTAGCAGTTTGCATTTGAGAAAAGAATGACCTTAAAATTGCAATATTGTGTTGTATGAACAATGGAGAACCTCTTAGCTGAGGGAACATTCCTGTCTCTCTGCTATTATTACGCAATTTTGTTTAAACAGATGCGTAACTCAATAAATGTTTCCCTTTTGCTACAGGTCATGAGCATCTTAGAAGCCTTTGGACATGCCAAGACCACTCTTAATGACCTGTCCAGCTGCTTCATAAAGTATTTTGAACTACAGTTCTGTGAGAGGAAAAAACACTTAACTGGAGGTAAGTGTAAAATTAACAAAGGAGATCTCTGGAGCTACCAGAAGGGGGCAGAGAAACACCAAGCACCCAGTGACTGGCAACAGTGACTGGTGTGTGTGCGTGTGCGTGTGTGTGCGCTCGCACCCACATGTGGGTGTATCAGTGTGCACACCCAAGGTGTCAAGTTATGAGTTCTAAAATTATTGTGAATTGAAGAATATTCTGAAATGCAAGGTGAACCTTTCAAGGCAATTTTTGTGTAAACTATATAATATGAAACCAAACCAAAAATAGCTGAAATGAATCACACTTGCTGAACACAGAAACAAACTTAAATATCAAAATAATGTGTAACTTGAGTACATAATTCCTTCTTGCAAGATACGTTGAAATCTATTTTAAATAAAACTGTATTTTAAAGTGATTGAATTAAAACAAATCAAAAAATCAAAATGATCACCCAACTAAACCCAAACAGAACTATTTCTTATTTGATTTAAATATTTAATGTGTACTTCATGAAAACCCCTTATTTGAAATTCAACTAGTTTAGAATTCACTTGGGATTTTACATCTTTCAAATCAAAACAGATTATCCCTGCAAATTAATAACATGAATATAACTGGAGTTAGAATGCCTGAATCTACTTGGAGGAATAGAGTATTTTCAAAAGTTTTTTTAACAGCTGTTAGCACGCAAACAATTGTAATTATCTCTGAAAGAGATCAGTTTTATTTGGTGTTTCAAGTTGCACTATCTTCCCTTCAGGAAACAAAAGTCACTTTTGACCATAGTTTCGAAACAAATAACCTGTATTTTGCAGTAAGGTATGTCCAAATCCCATTAGTACTAAATGAAATTTGGTAAAAAAATATGCATAAAAAGGGTCAGAAAAGATAATTTTAGATGTTGATGTTAGAGGCTTAAATTCTGCAATAGGAAGGCTGTTTTGTTTTGTTTCTCACTCCATGGCTAAGAGCTCTGTTTGAAGATCTACCATTTTAGGAAAACCTCAGAGGAGAAATGTCTTGAGCCTCAAACTCTGGTTTTCACATCTTTGTTTGTAACACCCCAGTGAGACTATCCCTCCAAGTGGAGGGCACAGCCTGGCCACCTCATTTGTGAGCATAATTTCCCCTGAGCTTTCCAGCACCAAGGGTTGGAGCCATAGCAACTGGGAGATTCAGGGGTTCCGAAGGTTGCACGTCCGAGCCCCTTGCTACTCCAGGGGGACCCGAAGATAAATAAGGACACTGTGTAATCTGGGAGCTTGTTAGAAATGCAACCTCCTATGCCCCACTGCAGACCTCAGGATTGGGACTCGAACAATTCCTGGGAATTCCCTGGTGATTCAGACAAACGCTGAAGTTTGAGAGGGACGGTTCTAGCCCAACCCAAGTAAAGCCGGATGCTAGGGCTTATGCACAATTGGCTCCGAGGAGATGCAGCATGTTCTTTTTTGGAAAAAAATGGAAGAATTTTATTTATTTATTATGTTGGGGTTGTAAAGTTTATACTTATTTTTTTTAACTTTTTATTTTATATTGGTGTGCAGTTGATTTAACAACTCTGTAACAACCAAATAGAGAAAAGAATTTGAAAAAGAATAGATACATGTATATGTATAACTGAATCACTTTGTTGTACACCTGAAACTGATACAGCTTGTTCTTGATTCAATATTCCCTTTACCAAGATGAAGATAAGTGGCTTCTGACGGTCTTATCCATTCCTAATTTTGTTTACTTTCTTTTCTGGATAGAATTTAACATGTCCTCCTCAGGAACGTTAATTTAGAAAATAATTGTATGCTGCACAAAAACAGAAGGTGAAGGCTTACTTGTGGAGCCTTCTGTTAATCATCAGGCAGCCCCACGGAGCTCCAGCATAATCAGACCCACAAACACCTCTCACACAGCCTCTGCAGGCTGCACACTGTGACAGGGTGACAATAAATATTCATACAGATGAATCTGAGGCACTTCCAGGTCCTGAAACACCCTCTGAATTGTTAAAGAGCTGTGAGCATCAACGTACTGCCCGCCTGGCACATGACTTCATTTTCAGACAAGGTCACATGCACAGGTATGGGGGCTTGGGGCTTAGCCATATCTTTTTATGGGACACAATTCACCCCACGACAGAGAATAAGGAGAGATCTATTGTGTCTGTCTTTACCTTTCAAAATTATTCTCAGTCTAAGAAAACTTATCATCATCACCTCCAGAAACAGGCACTGTTAAAACACTTTAAGAAGCTGTACGTCAATGGGATGTTTTTGAATAACTCCATCACTAAGAATCCTTTTCTGAAAGAAAAATTTTAAAAAGTATCAATTTAAATTACTTTACATGTTTTTTAAAGACAGCTGAGTCCTTCAAATTAGTCCTGTGTAAAAGCCTTCTGAATTTTAAGTGTTCACTAAAATAGTAAACCAAACTGGACTAAGGTTTTTACACCTCAAATTAGGTAAAATATATGTAGGTTACAGGTTGATTTCATGCTTCATGGTAGTCTAGATTTTCTTAAATTATCAACACATAAAATAGTTGTAATGAGTTTATTGTACAGGGAATATTATCTTACTACTTTTAAGGTTGATAGATGCTGTATATTTCCTTTATCGACATTATTGCTTATACTTTTATAATTTAATGCCAACTCCTTGATCAGGGATGCAACCACCAATTGTAACAAAGAAAATACAAGTCTTAGTCTTATGAAACATCAGCTACAGAAAGTCAGGATTGTTTCTTATTTTGAAGAAAGTTTAATTAATAAAGAACATTCTAACCTGGGCTTTCAGTCCAGGGTTTTTTCCCATCTGATTACTTATTTAACAGTGTAATCTTTCTAAGTTCCCCAAGCCCCTGTTTCTAATATGCTCCCTTGATTCCAACTCTGTTGACTGTAGACCAAGTCTCCCCCCTTATTTCTTCCCCCGCACTTGTCAAAATCTGAGAGCGTCCTTTCCCATTTGTCTGGTTGTTGTCTGTGGCTCCTCTTAGGATACAGGTTTGCTGATGGCAGAGCGCTTGTCTGTCCGGGCGCACAGTAGGCCTGCGTTCAGTATCTGTTGGATTACAGACTGAGGAGTGGCACTGGGGAGCGATCACAGCGAAGCAGCCACCATTCAGTTCAGGGAGGGGACTGTGTAAACGCCTCGGGAACTCATTCATGCCAGCAAAGAACACCTACTGTTGAGAGTGTACAGTAGTCAAGGAAAGTTATCAACGTTTAACTCTGGATTATTTTTTTGTAAATTAGAGCCGATTCTCTTCATAATGAGAGTTTGTGTGTGCTAAGGGTAGAACCATTATCTGCTTCCTGAGTGTGGAGACTGGCAAAACAGAAACGTGCTGAAGGGTCTACAAAGGTAGGAGGACCCAGAACCCACGTGTGGGAAGGGAAGAATAATTGACTCCTTGTCTTTTCTGTGCCTTGAAGACACCCAGGCTTAGGAAGTGGAAATTGAAATTTACTAACAGTCAGAGATGTTTCCCAATAAATATGCCAAGGCTGTGCTATCTACTTGGGAAAGTTAAAACCTAGAGTGAACACAAAGAGATGGAAAATATATTAAGATGTTGGCATTTCATTTTTTCAAACCTTGATTTTAACTAGACAAACAAATAAATAGTTTTCATCTTCATTGATGTCATTGTCAACTATCCTTAGTATTATACTCTCGGTTCTTTTAAAAGTTTCAGAATGGCCATCATCAAAAAGTCTATAAATAATAAATGCTGGAGAGGGTGCGGAGAGAAGAGAACCCTCCTGCACTGTTGGTGGGAATGTAAATTGATACAGCCACTATGGAGAACAGTATGGAGGTTCCTTAAAAAACTAAAAATAGAACTAACATATGATCAAGCAATCCCACTCCTGGGTATGGATCCAGAAAAAACATGGTTCAAAAGGATACATGCACCCCAATGTTCATTGCGGCACTGTTTACAATAGCCAAGACATGGAAGCAACCTAAATGTTCATAGACAGATGAATGGATAAAGAAGATGTGGTATATACACAATGGAATATTACTCAGCCATAAAAAAGAAATAATGCCATTTGCAGCAACATGGATGAACCTAGAGATTATCATACTAAGTGAAGTAAGTCAGACAGAGAAAGACAAATGTCATGATATCCCTTATATGTGGAATCTAAAAAAAATGATACAAATGAACTTATATACAAAGCAGAAATAGACCCACAGACATAAAAAACAAACATGGTTATCAAAGGGGAAGGGGGTGGATAAATTAGGAGTTTGGGATTATCATATACACACTACTGTATATAAAATAGATAACCAACAGGGACCTACTGTATAGCACATGGAATTATACTCAATATTTTGTAATAACCTGTAATAGAAAAGAATCAGAAAAAGAACATACATACATATATATATGTATATATATATATATATATACAAAACTGAACTGCTGTGCTGCACACCTGAAACTAACACAACATTGTAAACCAATATACTTCAATAAAAAAAAAAGTTTCCGGGAATTCCCCAGCAGTCCGGTGGTCAGGACTCAACGCTTTCACTGCTGAGGGCCTGGGTTTGATCCCTGGTTGGGGAAATATGATCCTGCAAGCCATGCGGTGTGGCCAAAAAATTTAAAAAAATGTTTTTTTAATGAAAAAAAAAATTAAAAAAATATTTCAGAGTGCTTTAATTGATTGCATCTCCTTTGAAGAACAACATCTTTTAGTGCAAACAGCCTGGGCTTTGGAGATAAGCCAGTTGGGTTTAAATGTGAAAAGGCCTGCAGCAGGATTTAAATGAGGCAAAGTTGGAAAAACACCTAGCACAGTGCCTGGTACACAGTAGGTACTTTAAACGGTGATTCCTCCTCTTGGGATCCGGGAAGCCTGGGATCTTTGTTTCTTTTTGTCCCCACTTACGGATGGGGAAAGTGAAGTTGAGAGGGACATGTAGATGCCAGTATCAGATTCAGGACTGGGGACCGTACTTTGGACTCCTGATTGAGGCTCCGTTTCACCTGTAACACCCCCCGGCATTATTGATCCTGGAGAGTGAGTCAAAAGTAGTGCCTGGGGGTGAAAGAGAGACTATTTGGCTGCATTAATTAATCAGCAATGTGCTTTTGGTGATTGCTGATTGAAGGCATGATGGGCGTTTCTGGGAAGAGATCTTATTAGTCATATACTGATAACCACTTGGGTGGGCAGAGTGAGAGTGGGTTCTGGAAGTTTCTGGAAGCCAGTGGAAGGGCACCTGTAGCACTTGACCTTCTTGAAGGAGAGGGAGGTTTATCTCTTCCATCTCCTTTCATCTTGAACGAAAATGGGTATAGCTCTATAAAATCCTTTCACTGCATATTATGTTACATATAATCTGCAAACATATATTTTTTCAGTAGAGAAACTTTTTGGAAGACCTACTCACATAGATTTCTGGAAAGATGGAGGATCACAAGTTTACTTGCAGTCAAGAATATTTCTGACATAAAATATTTTAAAGAAATGTACAAGTCTTCAGAAATCAAGAAATTAGTAGAAACTTTCTGTGCATGGACACTTGCCTGAATGAGTCAGAAACATTTTTAACTTCAAAACCTATCACTTTCCTTCCATTATTCCAGTTTGATTTTAAACACAGCAGAAAGGCCTGCATTTTCCCCATTCAGAAGAATATTAGAGTCTCACAGAAATTTGAATTTTTGGTTGTTTTGAATTTTTGGTTGTTTTCTTCCATCTAAAATCTCCTTAAAGATGGACTTTAAAAAAAAAAACCTACTGATCAAAATTCTAATCCACAGCAATATTATTCACTGCTGGAGATGAGCTAACTAGGATGTTACTGTTTTTGAAAGATGAAAGGTATTGAAGTCACTCTGTGATGTGGAATTTGATTAGTTCTGAATGCTGCTTTAAATTAAGCTTGTGTGTTGGCTTGAACAAGTGGGCATAAGGTCAGTCTTTTCTCTGAGTATAGAAGCTTGATGGTCAGAAGGTCGCCACTTAGCCCTCCATTTTCACCTGATATTCCGTTAGTTGGTGACCAGAAAATAGCAGTGGGGACAGCTATGACAGTTTATTTCCTATGTGTACAGATTTTTAGAAATATTCTCTTGAGCAGTTAATTACTTCAGGGTTAATATTATCAATAACAAATGGAACATGTTTTCAGCATTTTGCTTAAGAAGGAAAAAGTAGGAGAGAAAATTGAATAATTAAGACCTCAATTCGAAATGACCACCTGATTAAATACTCATGGAGAAATGGAAAAGAAACCACACCACCTCATTCTAATTTTACCATCTCCTTCTGGCTTTAATGCCACTAATTGAAGGGGTATTTTGAAAGAGTCTTTCTTTATGCACTTTTGATAACTTTTCTAGAAGGTGTCTAATGAGACAACTTTTCTTAATAAGGTTTATTAATTTTGAGATTTTATTTTAAGCACTGATCATCATTCTGACTGACTAAATTGACCACTTACAAAATTTATAGGAACAAAGCACTGCAATAGTGGTTCCATTTGTTCAAGTAGATTTGCTATGTAAAACCCAAATTGGGAGACCTCACATTTTTTGCTTTCAGAGGCTGGACTCTGGAATAATTAGCAGTAGACTCATTACACAAAATTTGGTTTATAGTTCAAATGGAGGGAAAAATTAAATTCATTTTCCTTCCTAAAACTGCTATTTTTTTGATCCCCAAAATTATCGACCATGAATTCTTACTTCAAAGTGGAAAACTATAGTAATTCACAGTTGCATTTAAAATTCAAGTACATAACTGTTTACTGACCATTCATAATGATAAGAATAAACCTAAACTCAAATAAAACAATACTCCAGAAACAGTAGGATTTTCAGCATGCCAAATATATGGTCCTAAGTTCTGATTAACACTAGATTCTGAATTTCCAGTCCTATCTTTGAAGCAAAACTGGGGTTGTGATTCCCAAATTGCATCCTTTCCTCATTTCTCACGTACTATGAACGAAATTTCAACATGTATTTACGATGTGGGTTATTTTTTCTTTTGCTTTTGTGATGTTTAAAGGCAGAGGAGCAAATAATGAATCCTTGATATGAGTCCTACTAATACGTGTGAGGTCACAATAAACCAGGAAGATGACTGGACACTATTCACATTGTGCCTGCATTGCTTACAGACACATTACTTATTTCCTCCCTGACTAGAATGTAAACTTTATTGTTGAAGGACCAGTATCATTATCTACCACTGCACTACAAACCACGATTTAGCTCCCTCTTATAATTCCAGTATATTAGGTCTTGAAACCTTAGTACCATTCTGTATATTAAATTGTATCTTCATGAATTCACATAGTATTTGCCTTTGCTGCAGTGAGTTTCTTCCAGTGTTTCCAGCAGTGAAAGACCATTGTCCGTATCTCTTGTCCTATTAGTGCAGCTATAAAAACCTTCTGAGCTGTTTGACAGTAATTCTTGCTAATGTCTACAGCAGAGCATTTAAAATCAATGTCTAGTGATATATACCCGAGCAATATGTACCTGCAAATTTTGAGACATTAATCAAGAAAATTCTAATACTTACTTTGGTGGCTTTGTTATAGGCAAGGACATGTCTTGTTTCAGATTATACTTGTGCACAAAAGTATACGTTGGGTCAGGAACAAGGTAGGAATGTCCCCTCTCACCACTCTCTTTCAGCATCATACTGGAAATCCTAGCTAATGTAATAAGATAAAGAAAAAAAAAAAACAAAGGTACACATATTGGGAAGGAAGAAATCAAGCTGTCTTTGTTGATTTGATTTTAGAAATCCAAAAGAATCATCATCAACAGCAACAACAACAAAAACTCCTGGAACTAATGAGTGATTGTGGCAAAGTTTCAGGGTATAAGGTTAATATACAAAAGTCAATCGCTTTCCTATATATCATCAGTGAACAACTGGAATTTGAAATTAAAAACACAGCACCGTTTCCATTAGCACCAAAACAAAAATACCTAAGTATAAATTTAGCAACATATGCACATGATCATCATAAGGAAAACCACAAAACATTGATGAAAGAAAGCAAAGAAGATCTGAATGGTGAGACACTCAATGTCCAATGGATAGGAAGGCTATGAAGACTCGGTATTGTTAAGATATCCGTTCTTCCCAATTTGATCTATAGATGCAGCACAATTCCAATAAAAATCCCTGAGTTACTTTGTGGATATTGGCAGAAGGTTTGTATGGAGAGTTAAAAGATCCAGAATAGCCAGCACAACACAGAAAAAGAAGAAGAAAATTGGAGGACTGGCCCTACCCAACTCTAAGACTTACTGTAAAGCTACAGTAATCAAGACAGTGATTCAGTAGCACTGGTGAAAAAATAGACAAATAGCTCAATGGAACACCAATAGAGACCACAGAAATAGACCCACAGAAACATAGTCAACTAATCATTGACAAAGGAGTGAAGGCAATTCAATAGAGAAAGGATAGTCTTTTCAACTAACTATGCTGGAAAAACAGAACATCCACAGGCAAAAAAACCACGAATGTAGGCACAAAGATATCACCAAAAATAGCTCAGATAGATCATAAATCTAAATGTAAAAACAAAACTATAAAACTTTTAAAAGAGAATAGAGGAGAAATTTTACATGACTGTGGGTTTGGCAGTGACTTTTTTTTTTTTTTTTAATAAATTTATTTATTTTATTCTTGGCTGCGTTGGGTCTCCGTTGCTGCGCGTGGGCTTTCTCTAGTTGGGGTGAGCAGGGGCTGCTCTTCGTTGTGGTGCGTGGGCTTCTCACTGCAGTGGCTTCTCTTGCTGCGGGGCACGGGCTCTAGGCACGCGGGCTTCAGTAGTTGTGGCTCGTGGCTCAGTAGTTGTGGCTCACGGGCTCTAGAGCACAGGCTCAGTAGTTGTGGCGCACGGGCTTAGTTGCCCCCGTGGCATGTGGGATCTTTCCGGACCAGGGCTCGAACCCGTGTCCCCTGCATTGGCAGGCGGATTCTTAACCACTGCGCCACCAGGGAAGCCCGGCAATAACTTCTCAGATACAACACTAAAAGCACAATCCATGAAAGGAATAATTGATAATCTAAACTTCATTAAAATTCAAAATTTCTGTTCTGTGAAAGATACTGTTAAGAGAATGAAATGATGAGCCATAGGCCAGGAGAAAATATTTGCAGAAGACATATCTGATAAAAAATTGTCTAAAATATATGGAGAACTCTTAATATTCAACAGTAAGAAAACAACTCAGTTTTAAACATGGGCAAAATATCTTCATGGACATCTCACCAAAGAAGACAGACAAATGGAAATAAGCACCTGAGAAGATGTTCCACGTTATACGTCATCTAGGAAATGCAAATTAAAACAAGGATGAAATACCACTGCACACCTGTTAGGATGGCTAAAATCCAAAACACCAACAACAACAAGTACTGGCAAGGATCTGGAGCAACAGGAACTCTGATTTATTGCTTATGGGAACGCAAAAGGGTGCAGCCACTTTGGAAGATAGTTTGGCAGTTTCTTACAAAGCTGTTCATATTCTTACCATATGATCTGGGAATCACATTCCTTGACATTTACTCAACTGAGTTGAAAACCACATCTGCACGCAGTGGAGACATAAATGTTTATAGCAGCTTTATTCATAATTGCGAAAACGAGAAGCAACCAAGATGTTTTTATTTTTTATTTTATTTTATTTTATTTTTTTCACATCTTTCAAGATGTTTTTTAATAGCTGAATGGATAAACAAACTGTAGTATATTCATGCAATGGAATAGTATTCACTAATAAAAAATGGGCTATGAAGCCAGAAAAGACCAAAAAAGCAACTTTCAATACATATTATTAAGTGAAAGAAACCAATCTGAAAGGGGCACATACTGTGTGATTCCAGCTATATGACGTTCAGGAAAAGGCAAAACTATAGAGACAGTAAAAAGATCATTGGTTACCAGGGGTTGGGGGAGAGGGAGGGGTGAGTAGGTGGTTCACTGATTTTTAGGGCAGACTATTCTGTATGATACTGTAACGGTGCACACATGACATGCAAATTTCTCAAACCCCATAGAAATGTACAACACCAAGAGCGAATGCCAATGTAAACTACGGACTTGAGTTAATAATAGTGTATCAATATTGGTTCATTCATTTTAACATATGTACCACTCTAGTGCAAGATGTTAATAATAGTGTAAACAGCGTGTGAGGGAGGGGAGAGAGAGGGTATGTTGGAACTCTCAGTACTTTCTGCTTAATTTTTCTGGACTTGAAAAATTTCTCTAAAAATAATGTCTATTATTTTGTTTTTAAGAGGTCTGTGCTTGGAAAGAAGCTCCATTATTATTTCTTCTAATTAATCTGTGTAAATTTATGGAAATGAAACTAATAATGCCATTTGACAGAATCCCTTTTCTTTTCTTAACCAGCCAGAATTTATACATATATGCTAGAGAAATCCAGACTTGTTTCACAACCTCTTGGCCAGAGCAATTTTCTCATCTTTTCCTTGTTGATGGATGGGTTATCTGCTGAAGAGAAGTATGGACTCCACCTGAACAATTTATGTGCCCATCGGTAAGTGATTATGCGTTTTCAGGCTGGTAGTTCTGCCTTCAAATTGTGGTTGCATTTTAGCGGTCCTAAATTTTCTTCTTATTTTTCAGAGAAGAAATGGTGACTTCTTTTAGGAGAATGAATGGATATACTGTTAGATTAGAACTATCTGTATAACAGGGCTATTACCGTTTATTGAGTGTTTAGGTGACGTTTTGTGTATGTGTATTAACTTATGTTTCTATTTTCCTAGTTTTCAGATCAGAATAAAAAATCAGCGCACATATAAACTTTTATATTCCTTTGCTGTATTTTGGATATAACGTTAGCTATGCATTCCTAATTTTCAGTAGTCTTTTGAAATAATGGGACATAATATTTGAGCACTTATGATTCACTAGTAACAGCTGAGATTACATAATGGCTTAAGATGAACAATACACATAAACTGGGGGGCTGATTTTCTGCAATGGACGAGGAAAGTGTTTGTTAAAACGAGGATGCCTTGGTCACAGGAGGGCCGCAGAGGGGAGGAGTCCTAAGACAGTGAGCTGAGGGGTGTCTTTGCAATGTGTGCATTTCCGCCGACTGCCTGATCTGGTGTGTCTTCCCACAAGGACTGGTCCAGATTTGGATAGGATGGGAGCGAGCCAATAAGGAGAGTAGACCCCATTCAGAGGAGAAGTGGGTGAGAGATAGGACAGAGAGGGAGCTGGGTGTGCGGGTCCAAACACAGTAGTGCATTCCTGGCAAAGCAGGGAGGAGCTGGACTCTGAAAGAGACGTGGATTTGCTTCAGATATCTGTTGACGCCTGACTTATTGTTTCCTGGCTCTTTGTTATTGGATTCGAGAAGAATGGGGTGAGTGGTCATGACTTTATGAGAACTTCGGTAAGAGAAAATAAAGGATGCATGGCCTGAGGACCAATCATGTTGTTTGAGAGTTGAAGGTGGAGAGCTGATTGGACAAGGAGGTGGAGATGTCAAATGCAAGCTGAGAGACGGGGGATTTTCCAGGGGCGATGGGGTCTTAATGGAGTGGAACCCCTAGACCTGTCCGAGAAGGGACAGAACAATATCTGTGGTCGCCATTGTCTGGGTTGGCGG
>NW_006777784.1:224199-232728 GCF_000442215.2 Lipotes vexillifer
GAAAAAACAAATTTGTGGGTTCCCCGTTGTGTGGGTTGGGGGGGGGGGGGGGTGAATGATGTGGGGCGTGGGACCGGGGGAGGGGAATGAATTGGCCGTATTCGAAGTCACTGTTAACGTGATTAACAGCTCTCATTCAGTTTCTTTGAAAATATTACATCCAGCAGTATAGATACACTTTATCATGTCAAACAGGAGACATGAAGTAAGAAGGCCTTATCAAAATTGTTTTTTATACTGTTAACGTGATTAACAGCTCTCATTCAGTTTCTTTGAAAATATTACATCCAGCAGTATAGATACACTTTATCATGTCAAACAGGAGACATGAAGTAAGAAGGCCTTATCAAAATTGTTTTTTATTCAAAGTAAGAGACTATTGGGAGATTTACTGTCCCCCCAAAACAACAGAAATTCAGAAGAAGACACCGATATCAAAGCATGATTTTGCCCAGACGAAAGTGATTTAAAAATAGAAATTCTAAGCTACCAGAGCATTAGAAATGTTTTTTTTTTTTTTTTTTTATCAAATCCCTTCATTTCATGAAGGAGAAAATCAAACCCGGAACCATAAAGAGGTCCATACCGAAGCGAATATATTACACAGCAGCAGTATTGAGAAACCCCATTACTTGGAATTCATTTTTTGTTTTTCTACATCGCACATCTCTAATGGGAGGAAAAGCCTCAGATTGGGGACCGTGGGGTAGGTGTTCAGGGCAGCCTGTGAGGAAGAAAAGTCTTGGAGTTTTGTGTTCCTGACCTTTCTTATTAGCAAAAGCTCAAAGCTGGTAGCAGACCATTGGCTTCGGTGCGTCCGCGCTTGTGTGTGCGTGCATGTACATGCGTGTGCTTGGCATTGCAGACGCGGAGCCAGTGAAGAACAAAAGGCAACAATCTAATCCAGCATTCAGAGAGACAATTCAACTTCTTGGTCTGTGGCTTGGTCCCCTCTTTTGAAGTGTGAGAGCGTGTAGGAGAAAACAAGCATTTCTTTATTGACCTCCATTCCAACATCCGTTTCTCTTTGCAAAAGAGGGTTTGGAATCACTTAGGCTATTTAGAAAGTCAAACGTCAAGGGGTGCTTTGTGAGAAGCTCCGACAGGAAAGAACTCAGAAAAATCATGAATAATTCAAGTCCCTTGAACAAAGAAGTTATTTTATTAAAATGAATTATAAATAGCTAATGGGCACAAAACAGCATTCCTCAATAAAAATAAAAATGTACACCGCCACTCCAGATTCATAAACCATATCCATTGGAACATTTGTACAATGAGAATTCCACAGACAAAATATTCTTTCATAATAAGACAAGCTGTTTTGCAAGTTATAATGCCTTGTACATCCCAATATTTTTGTGGTTTGTGTTATATGGATCTTCCAACAGTTATAGTATTCGTGGGTTTTCTCACTTTTACAGTGCTGGTCAGGCTTGAGGAGCTCATATTTGTATGATATTTGAATTTGGGTTGGGGTATCATCTTTGCTTAGTAATTACACGTATTAGGTACCACAGTTCTGGAAATTGTTTGGCTGGTTTACAGTCAGTAGTATAGAGTTGAACTTGTTAGCCTTCTAACCTTTCACAAATTGATGATCCTTCTGAGTTTCCTCCTTGAAATCAGTATTCATAGGTAAAGTAGATCACTATGCATATAAAAATATAAACATAAACAATATATAAAGAAATCTGTATAAACATAATATAAATAAATATATAATATTGCTTATATATAAACAATATTATTATCATCACACCTACTTATCTGATTTTATTTAAAAGATGTTGATATGTCTATTAAATAGAACAAATCAGCACCTATATTACCATCTGAATATTCCTTTGCGTATTCAGTACTTATTCCACAATGTAGCTTGTCTTGAAATTTTGATGAGGTGTGTTGAGTCTTAAAGCAAACGTTACAAAATTTTGCAAGCCTGCCTCCTTCAAATACATCTTTTCTTCATTCCTACCAATTCATTACCCACATGAAACGTAAAATAGGCATGGAGCAGGAATTGCGAGCTGAAGGCATATCCAATGTTTATCACGTGTCCTTACATGATTAGAACTCCAGAGAGAAGAAAGTATTGTTGTAACTAACGCCGCTGTAATTAAAGCTACAAAAGTGTTTTGTTTTTTTTTTTAACTTTGACTCTGTTTTTGGAACTAAAAGTTTTCAAAGTCTCACATGAAAATTTATGCAGGTTTATTTCAATGCTAAATGCACCTAAAAATACTTCCTTGTTTGTAAAATTGGAAGAGTATCTAGAACAAGCAGATAGCACTCTTGCTTATGGAATAGAAATGGTACAGATATAGACATCAGCTCCTACAGCTTAACTGAACGAAAACAATATTTATAACACTTTGCATAAAATCTTCCTGGACAGATTGTTTAAGCAACGGCAACAAGAAAAATGTCTGTAGGTCCTAACAAGAAAAATGTCTATAGGTCCTAACAAACATTTTGAGCAGTGGCAGTAAGAGTGCTTTGGTTGAGAATTCCCACTAGATGGCACACTCTCCACAAAGTTACACAGGGGCAAAAAAAAAAAAAAAAAAAAAATCCATCATGAAAGGTTTCTTTTTTATTTATGGTTCTTCCTATGATTTACTTTTTCTTTTTCCTGGCTGTTTGTTTTTCAAGTTTTATCTCAAAAAAATTTAAGTAATACTAACATTACATCTGGGCAATAAATGTCATTTATGTTTCTGGGAATTGAGATTTAATGAAAGTTAGAAATAGTCATTAATTGCTTACCTTCAACCTACTTTAAACAGCTTTTATGGATGTAGTCCCAGAACAGCTGGGCTCTGAAATACAAAGAAATTATTCCTAATCTCCCTTCATATTGATTAATGATGGAAATGATTGTGGTGCTACATAAGAACATTCTCAGCAAAGGTCAGATTTTGAATTATAATCTGAGAGCAAGCGATGTTTGACTCAGTGCATGACCTGTTTCTAACCTTGTGTGTTAGTGAAAGGAAACTCTGACTCACTGAGTACTTGAACTTGTAAGTGCTGCCGGGGTACACCTGTCGCAGTAGATCCTGCAGCAATAAGCTCTCAACGAATGTTCGGTTTTTGCTAAGGCTTTATTACGTGCATTGAACTTAAGTTGAGAAAGACACATAATTTTTAAAAAGGCAAGGGTAAACTTAAGTATTCTTTGAGGACGATCTTGTGATATAATAAAAGATTTACTCAGTACACATTTTAGGCATGCAGACTTGAAGGTGCTCCCAAGACAAAGATTTGAGACAGGAGGTATTATATGTTTTTTCCTTTTTAAAAAAATTTTTATTGAAATGTAGTTGATTTACAATATCATGTAGGTTTCAGGTATACAGCACAGCGATTCAGTTATACATGTATATATTTTTTCACATTTTCCCTTACAGGTTATTACATAATATTGAGTATAGAATTCACAGATATTTTCATTTCATACTACGGTAGTTGTAGGTATCTCCAAATGTCATTTACGCTCTCGCTGCTTTAGATTGACAGTAGTTACGAGACTTGTGGCTAGGTCTTGTTTTTGTTTGTTTTTAATTTAATTTTTTATACAGCAGGTTCTTATTATTTATCTATTTTATACATATTAGTGTATGTATGTCAATCTATAATCTATTTCTGGCTGATTCTATTATTAATTATTATCTAAATGATAATCACAGTCGTAATATATGCATCTTACGGAGCGCTTAGCATAGGCTGGGTCCCTCTCCTAGTTTTCCCTTGTCTCGGCGAATCCTCGCCGGTAATTAAGCAGAAGATGCAGGACCGCATTCTCATTGGATGGCTCAGGACATGAGGACGGAGAGGCCAACCAGGGGCCCAGTTTGACTCTTGGCCATAACCCTGTATTGTCTCTGCAGCAACGTTGCCTATAAATAACACCAGCTGCCTTTGCACCTTTGCATCAAAGAGATTTGAAAGGAAATGAGAGGGGAAGCACGAGGTCAGTCTGTAGGTGTGTTTTTATTTACAATCGGTTCAGCAAAACTAACTTAGGACATGCTAGAGTCTGTTCCCTCTAGCTACCATGAAAAGCAATTCTGGGTCATTTCTTTGTCCAGTAGTAACATAAGAAAAATTCTGAAGTGCATTCATTACGCTAGCTGAAGGTTACGTTGAAAATATGAAGAGGGTTGGATCACCCCTGCCAGTGCACAGGTAAATTTCACTTGTGAAAAGCCAGCAGGAAGAAATCGGGGCCCACGGCTTTCTAACTTCCTTCCATTCGTGAATTGGGGGCAGACGGAGGAGCGCCTAGAAGTCAGGCACTGCCCTTGGCCTCTGGCTTGTCCTCAGAACCCTACGGAAGAGTGAAGGGGAGCTGCGGTAACCTGAGTTGTGTTTGTAATAAATACGTGCTACTTAGCACGTAGCCTTCCTCAAGGCCACTTAGCTGGTAAATGTAGTCAGTGAAAGAGCCTGGTTCCAAACCCAGGTATGTGTGGCTTCCAGTTTTCTGTTCATCAGAATCGCTTGATTCCTAGTGTCAGATGCCCAACTCTCACACACTTAAGAACAAAAACAAAACAAAGAAAAAAGGAGAAAGACTCAGAGGGTCACGTCACTGGAGAAAAGAGAAGTTATGCTTGGGTGGGATAACTAGACCCAGGAACTCAAGTGCTGCCTCTGTGTCTCTCTGTCTCTGTCTCTCTCTGTCTCTCCCTTTCTCTCTCTCTCTCTGTGTCTCTCTGTGTCTCAATCTCTGTCTCTCTGTTTCTCTCTCTGTGTCTCTCTGTCTCTGTCTCTCCCTCTCTCTCACACACACGTCTTTTTTTTGTTGGCTTGTGTTTCTAACACGGCGGGGAATCCAACACAGGCAGCCCTAACCTTCCACGTCTCAGGAACCCTGGACGGAAAGCAAAGCTGTCTTTCTCAAAGATGCCACCTTGGCGCCCAGCACAGGCCGGGCCTGTGTCTCGTTTGCACAGCTTCTCATCTGTGTGCCTCTTCAATCCCACCCCTTACACTCAGGGCAGATCAACATTTGATAAATTCCAATTTAACTATAAACTTCCTAGCTCCAAAGTCTTTAATAAATATTGCTTTTCTGTCATATCACGTGAAGTCTCCTGGCCTTGTTGCAAGGCAGCAGAGCTGACCAGGCCTCAAGGAATTTAGGGGAAGGGGTTGTTAACATGTTCTTCGAGGTTTTCTCTGTAGTTGCTCAGCCTATAGGAGCGGAGGTGACCATCAGTCAAGTGAAAACTTAGTTGTTTGCTGATTGAAGAAAAGAAACTTTCAAAAATCCAAAAATCTAATTTTTAGTATATATATATTTACATGTGTATACAAATAAACACACACACACACACACACACACACACACACACACACACACACATATGAATAAAGAACATATTTTTTCCCCAGAGTTTAGGATGAGGGCAGTTGTGGCTTGTGTAGTGTAGCTTGCATAGGTCTGAAAACATGGCAGTGATTGTTTCTCACCTAAAGGAAGACTCATCCCACCTCAGCACCACAAGGCAAGCACTCACTGAAAAGGACCTTCACATCTGCTCCTGTGACCTTCCTCCCTCCTTCTCAGTCTCTCTTTGTCTCTCTCCCTTTAAAATTATTTCCTCTTAGAAATTACTGTATTGTATTCTAATTTATGAGGAACTGTATCGAGATGCTAAACAGGCAAGGTGTAGAGAGCAATCCACGTGTAAATGGGGGCGTGGCTTTCGCAGGCTGCAGAAGCTTGTAGACGAGACCACAGTCTCCCCGAGTGCTTGTCTGGTGACTCCACTGCCATTTTGGAGAGACTTGTTTCCCGTTCTGTGTGTGTGAATATGTCTCCTTTCCAAACCCTGTGACTGTAGCAGACAGCACCCGCGCTCGGCTGTGATGCGTCTCCAGTTCCGTCCGCCCACATCTGCCCTGCGGGTGCAGTCGGTGGTGGTCCTTCCCCCGCAGCCCACCAGCCAGGCTCTCCTGCCCCTTGCACTCAGCAGCCCCACATTGCTGTGCTCACTGGGCCTCCCTCTGGGTCAGGAGTGGGGCGACCATCTCCTTGCGACAGGCCTGCTGAGTGATTCAAGCTCAGAGCCCAGGCGACGGTCACTCAGCATCCCAGCCCACGTCTGCTCCAGCCTATCCTTGTCCCCTTACTGACTCAGGGACCATGCCCCGTTTTTTCTGAGACATGCCACAAAAATCTCGCTCATAGGCACTGTCCACACGCACACTTCCCCACGATCTCCCCAGTTTCCTTTGCAGTTCACGGAAAGGATGGCATTGACAGGGCACAGTGGCAGATAAGATGCTGTCCTTCATCCTATCGAGGCAACCACATCACTGAATCGGTAAACACTAGCAGCTGTTAGCATAGAGGCACCTGTGTAGCCTGTGAAGTCAAGTACCGCACCTGCTGACATTTAGGGGGCCTTGTCCTCTGTATGGGGTGACTGTCCTTTGCATGTCATCAATATTCTGTGACAAATATGTATAAACTGCTAAGAGCAGTGCACTTAGCTGAAAGGACACAGTTTCAATTTATTTATTTTTGGCTGCGTTGGGTCTTCGTTGCCGCGCGCAGGCTTTCTCTAGCTGTGGCGAGCGGGGGATACTTTTCGTTGCAGTGTGCAGACTTCTCATTGCCGTGGCTTCTCTTATTGCGGAGCACGGGCTCTAGGCCCACTGGCTTCAGTAGTTGTGGCACGTGGGCTCAGTAGTTGTGGCGCATGGGCTCAGTTGCTCCGCAGCATGTGGGATCTTCCCGGACCAGGGCTCGAACCCGTGTCCCCTGCCTTGGCAGGCGGATTCTTAACCACTGCGCCACCAGGGAAGTCCCAATGACACAGTTTAAACCTGCCTCTTGCCGGCTGGGTAATTTGGGAAAATCGGGCAACCTCTCTCTGCTTTCTCTTTGCTCCTCTGTGACAAAGGGCTGACCTCGGAGCACTGCTGTGAGTGAGGACTGCACAGGCTGCCTCGAGAAGGTCCTAGGAAGCGGCACACAAGGAACAGCAATATTGTTGATATTATTATAGCAGGCTCTTTCCCATCAGAGTCACGTGGGGACCCCTGAAGGGATAATTGTTTGGAAAAAGATGACGAGCTAGTGTCAGAACTTGAATTCTTGTGGAAGCTCTGGGTCTGGGGAAGGCTTCTTCCAAGCCTGTGCCTCTGCCCCCATGCAACTGGGCCCAGGGACCTTCCCCAACTTCTGCTGTGTGAGTCGGGCTCTGAGTCTGTGGTCACTGTGATGAATTACTTGTTTCAGTTATCGAAACGTAATTGGATCTTTTGATGAAAATCAGCACAGCCCTTTCGAAGAGGTGAGGGCGGCTGAGAGTAGGTGTGGGAAGGAGGACGGGGGTGGGGGGTGGGGGGGAACATGGCCACAGCGGGTGCTGATGGGCTGAGAAATCAGAGGGTCTCCCATCAGCCCCGCGGCCAGGCTTCTCCGACAGAGAGCACCTCGTTACTGTTACTGAGATACCAGGGAAAGTGCAACCCTAGGCAGAACCTGAACACTCCTGGAGAACTTCCTGTTCACATTTTCCCTGTGGCAGAAAATCAATTCAGATGCTTCAAATGCTTTGCCTTTCTGTACCAGCTAGAAGTAGGAGAAAAAAAAAAAACATAGAGATTTTCTTTAAGTTCAAAACCCTGCGCTTATTTAATCAGAGATGATGATGACCTCAATAAGATTTCGGAATGCACGATTTGTTACCAATAATCTGTCTCCTCAAGTGGATTCGGTTAGTTCAAACCAGATGTGCGTTGTGCATATTACAGGGTGGGTTCTGAAACTGATAACATGATGTGGATATTTAGGTAGAATCCTACGGTAAAAGGTGTGTGTTTATGTGTGTGCACACAAATCTAAGATTACATTCCAGGCCGTGATGAGAAGCAGCATTTTGAAGCTAAGGCTGTTTATTCTTGTAACTCCACAGGGGAATCTGAAAGCGTGTGGGAGGAATAATTAAAATCAAATAACCAACATTTGCTTGTGCTAAGAACTTGATGTTTATCAACTCACTTTATCCACAGCCCAGCCTGACACAAGGTTGAGTGGATCACCCAAGGTCCCATCCTAGGAGCATAAGAGTCTCTCTTAAACACCTCACATTTCTGCCTCTCAAACCCTGATTTCTTGATAAGAGATGAAAGATTTTGCAGAAATGTTTGAAAAGGAGCCACAAAAGATCACGCTACCCGGAGAAAGGCTCTCTGACACCTGAGGGGAGGCTGGGGCCCCGAGGGCACAGATCACAGCTACTCCTCCCGTCCGGGTACCCGGTAGCCCGCTGGGAGGATGCTAGCTGACCAAAGGATGCAGTTAAATGTGGTTCAGACTGGGGCGAATTCAGACACAGAGAAGAATGAAGAGATACAGGAACTGGTGATAAAGTGAAGACAGGGCAGCTAAATGAGTGTCTAAGGGTGTCCAACTCCGGCGGGATCACTGCACAGGAAGGGGGCTGCTGACTGCTGACGGGGTGACTGCTGAGGGCTGTGAGGTCTCATTCCCAGTGAGGATGGAGA
>NW_006777784.1:232738-239761 GCF_000442215.2 Lipotes vexillifer
AAACTGGACCTCTGGCCTGTCTGGCCCTGCCCCACCTGCCCCAGACCACCAGCACCACGCCCACTTTCCCTTCCTCCAAGACCCAGGCTTCTCGGGCCTCTGTCTGCAGCCTTTCCTCACCTTCTGCAGTGTCTGGGCCCGCTCTTTCGTGCAGATTCAGAATTCTCAGAATTCAAGCCAAGCAGTTTGGGGCCCTTTGTTTCTTGCTTGTTTGAAGCTTTCTGCCACCCCAGGACTTTGTGTTAACCTCATCGTTAATTAAAATCAGATTTTATGGGCTTCCCTGGTGGCGCAGTGGTTGAGAGTCTGCCTGCCGATGCAGGGGACGTGGGTTCGTGCCCCGGTCCGGGAGGATCCCGCATGCCGCGGAGCGGCTGGGCCCGCGAACCACGGCCGCTGAGCCTGCGCGTCCGGAGCCTGTGCTCCGCAACGGGAAAGGCCACAGCGGTGAGAGGCCCGCGTACCACAAAAAAAAAGAAAAAAAAAAAATCAGATTTTATGGGCTCCCCTGGTGGCGCAGTGGTTGAGAGTCTGCCTGCCGATGCAGGGGACGTGGGTTCGTGCCCCGGTCCGGGAGGATCCCGCATGCCGCGGAGCGGCTGGGCCCGCGAACCACGGCCGCTGAGCCTGCGCGTCCGGAGCCTGTGCTCCGCAACGGGAAAGGCCACAGCGGTGAGAGGCCCGCGTACCACAAAAAAAAAGAAAAAAAAAAAATCAGATTTTATGGGCTCCCCTGGTGGCGCAGTGGTTGAGAGTCTGCCTGCCGATGCAGGGGACGTGGGTTCGTGCCCCGGTCCGGGAGGATCCCGCATGCCGCGGAGCGGCTGGGCCCGCGAACCACGGCCGCTGAGCCTGCGCGTCCGGAGCCTGTGCTCCGCAACGGGAAAGGCCACAGCGGTGAGAGGCCCGCGTACCACAAAAAAAAAGAAAAAAAAAAAAATCAGATTTTATGGTTACACGAACTACCCCTGAGCCACACCTTCCCCACCCAGCAACTGTTTACTCTGATCTCAGAACCCGGGTGTGAAGCTGCTCGCTGTGTCTGTTCGGACATTGGGCTCTCTCATCACTGAACTCTCTCAGCTAGCTGCAGCTTCATCCCAGAATCTCAGAAGCAAAGCCCTTCTCCTGTCCTCCACCACCAGTTTATGGCCTTGGTTGGCTTAAGAGGAATTAGCATATTAAAACATTAGCATGCTGGCGCCAATACATAAATCAGATTCTGATATGAAGCTATATGTGCCCCCCTGGGCACATGGACATCTAATAGAAATCTCCAACTGGACGTGTCCCGTCTGAGCTCCTGATCAGCCCAGCCCCCCACCCCAAAACCTGCTCCATCCTCCACTGGCAATGCCGGCCTTCTCACAACCACAGGCGACCCATCAGCTGGCCCCACTTCCCACTCTCCACTGCTGCCCAGGTGTCACCCGCGTGTCTCCTCTGGATGACGGCACAGGTGTCCCTGGTCCCCGTCAGCGACCAGTCCTCAAGGCAATAGCCAGAAGGATTCTTTGAAGCCCTCCTCCGCCAGCCTTGCAGTTTTTCTTCGTTCCCCTAAGGGTAGGGAGCCGTCAACGGCCTCTGAGGCTCTGTGATCTGGTCCCTCGGCACTGACCTCCCTGGTCTCCCCGAGGCTCTGTGATCTGGTCCCTCGGCACTGGCCTCCCTGGTCTCCCAGTGGCTCCCCGCCTGGCCACACTGTGGCCTCCATGTCCCGCTCTGAGCCTTCCCACCCAGCTTTGCTCCCGCTGGCCCCTCTTCCCAGAATGCTCTTCCTCCAGACTCCACCTTGGCTGCCTCCTTACGTCTTCAAGGCTTGGCTCACATCTCCCCTTCCCAGCGAGCCCGGCACCCCCAAGCCCTCTTCATGCTCTGCGTGCTTCCCTCCGTGGAACTCAGCACCTTAACACACGCCAGGATTGACTCGTTCAGGGTACCCCCCGCGCCTCGTCTGCCCCCACGGGAATTTACACGCCATGAGGGTGTGGGTGTTCGTCTGAGTCATTGACCAGTTGAAAGTGGCTGGAATTGCTCTTGGCACAGAATAGACTCTGAGTGGGTCCTTGTTAACTGTGGCACACGTGAAAGTATCTGTTTAACTAAAGTCACTGAGAATGTCTTATCCCCCCAATTATTGCTTGTGCTCAAGATAAAGAAGGTTTTCAAAATGATGTCATGGCTTTCCTCATTTGGGTTATTATTTACCGTAACCTGGGGCTTTCCAGCACTCATCCTGAGGGTGCTTATTTTCAGACTTATCTGTTCTGACACGGCTGTGTCTCTTTTGCAGTTTGAACTCTTTCGCCTGCATGCAACTTGCTTAGAGAACCTTGGAGGAAGCAAAGGGTTTCTGCTGTCTTCACCGTCAGTTTAGGGCCATAGAGTCAAAACATGTGTTTAAATATACCCAGTAGTCTCTGTGTTTATAGAGAGAAAAGTTCATTTGGATAGGATGCTGGCTCGTCTATCCGCCCCTCTGGACGCCCCTGCTGAGATGTACGAGGTGTCCTGAGGGTTTGTAGCACGTCAGTTGAATCGAAGGAGCTGTGAGTGGGTGGGATTGACCCCCCATCGTGGCTTCCTCCAGTCTCACCAGTGGCCCTGTTGGCTGTCCCTCCTTTCGCTGTGTTCCTGCTTCTGCCCTGGGCTTGGCTGTCATCCTTTCTCACCTGACATTCTTCAAGTCTTCCCAACACCGACTGGCCCCGTTACCATCCCTGTCCCTTTCTCTTTCGGAAGCAGCAGTCAGATCCCACCCTTCCCACACCCCTTAAGACCTCCTAGCGTTTTTCCCTGGAGGACAGAATGGACTGCAGTCTCTTGGCTTCACCCACGGGGCCTCCAGCCCAGCCTCTGCCCCCTCGTCCCCGGGAGACACACGTCTCCAGGAGCAGCTGCGGAGGCCTCGTGGCCGGGCTGAGGGGAGAGTGAGAAGCGGGGGCTGAGGACGGAGAGGTGGACACAGTGCCACTAGAAAGAGAAGCAGAGGTGCTGGCTGAGTCTAAATGTCCGTGGAGACGGGAGAGCAGCACAGAGCAGCACCTAGAGACCAAGGGCCACAAGAAGAGAAACGGGACTGGTGTTTCCTAGTGCGGTTTCTGGAGAGAAGTAGGAGCAAGACCACAGACGAAGGCTCCCAGGTGGGCTTATCCCAGACAGGCTCTTTCCTCACCTAGAGAACACGCCCTTCACACTGACAGATGCTCTGGACTGTATCCAACTCATAATCAGGACACCTTTTGAATTTCTGGTGCCAAAATCATTTAGACATGGGTGAGGGAGATTAAGAAGTACAAGCTTCCAGCTGCAAAATAAATGAGTCACGGTACGAAATGTGCAACATGGGGATTATAGTCAATAACTATGTAACGTCTTTGTACGGTGACAGATCACAGCTAGACTTCTCATGGTGATCAGTTTGAAATGTACAGAAATATCGAATCACTGTGGTGTGTAACAGGAACTAACATAGTGTTGAAGGTCAGTTACACTTCAAAAACAAACAAGCAAACAGACTCAAAGAAAAAGAGATCAGATATATGTTTACGGAGGTGAGGGTTTGGGGGAAGGGGAATTAGATGAAGGCGGTCGAAAGGTACAACCTTCCACTTAAAAGATGAATAAGAGCTAGGGATCTAATGTACATCAGGATGAGTATAATTCACACTGCTGTTTTTATATATAAAGTTCAGAGAGTAAATCCTAAGAGTGCTCATCACAAGAAAACATTTTTTTCTATTTCTTTAATTTTTTAGTTGACGTGATGGAGGTTCGCTCCACTTATGGTGATAATCACTTATGATGTATGCAAATCAAATCATTGTACTGTACACCTTAAATTTATACAGTGTTGTATGTCAATTATAGTTTTATTGAGAAAACTGGAAGAAAAAAATATATTAGAGAAATAATTTATTTCAGATTGTAGCTCTGTCCAGGTTACAGGCACTGTGTTGGAGGCTAGGAATACCAAGATGTAAGGTAACCAGTGACTGAATTTCCAGGGTCCTCCTGTGAAAGAGAACCACAACCAGATGTAGGTGGACTTTAGCCTGTGATATGACAAGTGAGATTCAGCTGTGGACCTCAGCCATCATCTGGACAGCATGATGCCCTAGTGACTGGAGGAGCAGGCGTTCCCCGGATAGAGAAGGCCCCAGATGCAGAAATAACAAGAACCCAAGGACACTTAGAGAAAATGAGTGTCTTGCCCAAATACCGGTGATTTTCCTACGTGAGGAGGTAGCAAATGATGCATTACGTTTGTACATGAGCATCTCTTTCTCGTATGCCCTCCTCTATACAACAGCGAGACTATTCTTCCTCAATGAGTGACTTCCCGCATCCCTTGGGGAGTGTCGAACCTCCCTGTGCTCGACCCTTCCTGGAGATTCTGACATTATTGGCCTGGGGCATGGCCTGGGCATTGAGACTCGTCCCTGGGATTCGAATGTGCCCTAAGGAGATCCACAGTCTTGGGTGAATCAGGGCTCTGCAGGTGCCGGCCGTCCAGAGGTCCCTGATGACGCCTAAATAAAAGTCCAGCTTGTGAAATGGACTCACAAATAGGGCCTTCTGATCTGGAAATGTATTTATACTTTACAAGACTTTTGAAATTTCAAAAATGCTCTTTGGAGATGAGGTCAAACCGGTCAGGGCAAATAATTCTGCTGTGTGGAATCAAATGAAACAAATGGACTTAATGTTTCCCTGGTGCCAGGGCAGGAAAGGGTTGAGCACATCACGGAAATTCAAGGCTACCTGAGTTCTCACACACCCCACAAGGCGGCCTTTCCTGCCTTCTCAGCGATAAGGAAATCAGCAAAACTCAGAGGGACCTGAACTTTGGAAAGTCCGAAGCCAGGATGACCTTCAGACCCAGAGTACGACTGCACTCCACGCTGAGCTGTCTCTGACTGCCACCGTCCTTTCCAGCAGGCACATCTTCAGTAGAGTGCCAGGCATTGCCCAGGAAGCCCCTCAGTGAGATTTCTAGAACTTTCTCTGTGTTAGGAATCCCCCAGCCCATCTCTGCTCAGCCCAAGGTTGAAGGCGACACTGCCCGTGCTCGCCTTTTGAGTTTCCTCCTCTCCCCAGCCTTCCAGGGAGGATGCCCAGGAAAGAGGGATGGGAGAAGCTTGAACAAGAGAGGAAGCTAGGGTGGATTCCTGAGGCCTTCAGGGAAAGAAGTGAGGAGAGCAGGGGACCAGCCTGGAGGCAAGGAAGGGTGGGATGATGGGCAAGATGCGGCCCATCCAAGTGCCAGACACGTCCTCACACCTCCCATCAGTAAATGCGTTAGGGTAGTTGTTGTTAACAATTACGTGAGATTACACTGTATATCATCATGTTCTAGATAAATCTTATACAAAATATTACATATAATTATATGTAATAATATGATTACGGATATACCTAATTTCTCATGCTTTGTATTTGAGCGGCAATGTGGCACTCATCTAGAAAAATCATGTTGCGTTGATGTTAACATATAAGAAAAGAAAGGCATGATACATGTAAAGGACTGAACATACAAACAATTGAAAGGAGAATGGAGTATAGTTTGTTAGGTAAAAGGAGTGTATGTGGACAGCTTACACAGGTTGTGTGAGGGGCCACACAAACAGCAGTTCTGCAACATGAAAATTCATAGAGCCTTGAAGCTGTACTTTTGAACTGAAATGACCTAAAGTAAAATGACGAGCAGAGATGTACCAGGTAAGCACATGAAAGCTTATACCAAAGTCTGTGCTTTTCATGGAAACACTATATTTCAGGCATTTATAGTGTACTTACTAAACAATTGAGCACATCTTAGGCCATAAAGTAAAGTTTAATAAATTCCTCAATTCCAAAATTGTACAGGGTTTATAGTCTGTCTACAGTGTAATAAAATTAGAAACAAAATACGGAAGTAAAAGCAAACAAACAAAAGGTCACTAGAAAACTAAATATTGATCATTGGTAATAGAAGTAAAGGGTAGAACCACGGAGGGAGTGACACGAAAAAAATAAGAATCCTTTGACGTTGACTCTAAAAGAAATGAAAAATCCAATGAGACGAGAACCATAGAAGGAATCTAGCTGGTTTCCATCCCAGAAAGAAGCCATGCCCAGGAAGTTCCTAAGCGAGTTCTTTCAGACCTTCGGAGAACAAAAAATTGTTTAAACCATTGCAGAAATTAGCGACTGAAGAAAATTCTTTGTCCCTTTTTCAGAAGGCAGATTATGCAGAAGAGAAGCCCAGAGTTCCAATACTCACATGAAAAGATGCACATTCTCACGAGTAATCAAGGAAGTGGAAGCTGAAAGAATAATTAGGTACCATTTCACAATGAAAATATTTGCAACAGTAAGAAAAATCAGATAATACAAAGGGTGAGGCATTCTGGCACACTCCCGATGAGAGTTTAGGTTAGTACAGCCACTTCGAAGAACAGTGTTTGTTCAAGTTGCACACGTGTATAACATACGAAGGCAGGTGGGCCTTACTCCACAGGCCGCTCTTGGCAATATCTGGACACATCTTTGGCTGTGACAGCCTGGGGAGGGGGTGCTACTGGCGCCTCGTGAGCAGAGGCAGAGGGAGCTGCAGAACAGCCCCGCCTTCCCCAGGATGGCCACACAGCAGAGTCATCAGACCCCAGAGCTCAGCAGCCCCGAGGTGGAGAAACTCTGCATAGGGAAACCCACACATGTGCATAAAAAGCATGGACATGGGTCTTCACTGGCACACTTTTCAAAGATGCAAATACACAAGTAGAAAAGAAAAGAAATGATGGTATCTGAGGAAATGAATAAATTAATCAGGCGGTGGTCATGGTAGAGTATTTTAAAATAATGTAAATAAATGAACCTAAACTGTATGTAGGAATAGATCTTATAAATCTAAAGTTGAGTTAAAGCAATTTGCTGAATGATCATATAAATAATATTTATATAATTTTAAACACAATAATATTACATATTTTATAGATACATACATGTATAATTTAATTTTTTTTTTTTTTTTTTTTTTTT
>NW_006777784.1:239819-242968 GCF_000442215.2 Lipotes vexillifer
CAGGCTCAGCGGCCATGGCTCACGGGCCCAGCCGCTCCGCGGCATGGGGGATCCTCCCCGACCGGGGCACGAACCCTTGTCCCCTGCGTCGGCCGGCGGACTCTCAACCACTGTGCCACCAGGGAAGCCCCTATAATTTAATTAAAAAAAAATAGGCTGAAAAGATAGGCACAAAATTGATCATACTGATTTCATCAGATAAGGAAGGAAGAATGAGATGGACAGATGGGGATGTCAACTTTATCTGTGAAATTTATTGGTAAAAAACAGTGATTTGAAGTAAATACGTCACAGTGTTGCTATTTTCACATCGCTGAAGAATGATCCATTGGCTATCTGTATGTTCCACTTTTAAAACTTTTATCAGTGTCAAAATTTTAAAAAGAAATTTAAATCCAGAATATCTATGCTATCAGCATATCAAAAGAACTACCGATTAAAGAAACAAATAGAAATTATCTGACTTGTAGATATACAGGCATAAATAAAATATTAGCAAATAGAATCTAGCAATCCATTAGAAGCTACTCAATGATCAATATTAAGGAATTTAATTATTAGTACTATACATCACATCAATAAGTAAAAAGAGAAAAATCAATTGACCATTTCAGTAGGTGCCAAAAGACAAAAACATTCAGCTCCCAAATCTTTTTTTAAATTAGAAATAAAAGGAGTCTTTCACATGAAAAAAATTATTTATCTCAAGACATCATATTTAGTTGTGAAATGAATCCAGATTCTTTTTAGCATTGATCCTAAGGTTGTAATCATTGTGATCAGAGAAGAAAATTAAGAGGAATAAACATTATCAAGGATAAGACAAAATTACCATTATAAGTAAAATGAAAGCTCACCTAGAAAATACAGTAAATCAATGGCAGAGTATTTTCTCTAATAATATATTTCAGTAATGTTTTGGGTTACAAAACAAACATATGCAAAAATAAAAGGATCACATATGTACCAGCCATAAACACTTAGATAAAATAGATGAGCAGAAATAGTCCTTTTAAAAGAATGCTGCTGAAGTATAAAAACTCTGTGAATAAGAATGACCTAATAGAGACATTCACGCATAAAATGCAGTCATGAGAACAGGGACTTCGGAATCATAGGGCTCCAACTGTGAACACACACACACACTTACACCCATGCACACCTAAATACACACCTCCTCTTTTACCTGAGCATCTCTGTTTTACCTGTTTTATATATTGGAACCCCTTAAGATTCGTATTCCAAGTTTTCATGATGGAAAAAAATTCTAAAACCACTGCTCTCAAGCATTCTAGTCTGCCTAAGAATTATTTATGCGTATCTCCATCCGTTCCTGGCCACGCTAATCCCCTCCCTGTTCCCATGAAGCGTTCCGTCCTCCCGCAGCAAGAATCTGGCCAAACGTGTTCAGTGGATGAATGAGGGAACGAGGGAATGAATGAGTGGGTGAATGAGTGAATGAATCAGTGGAGGAGTGGATGAATGAATGAATGAGTGGATGAATGAATGAATGAGTGGGTAAATGAATGAATGAATGAGTGGATGAATCAATGAATGAGTGGGTAAATGAGTGGATGAATGAATGAGTGGATGAATGAGTGGGTAAATGAGCGAATGAATGAGTGGATGAATCAATGAATGAGTGGGTGAATGAGTGAATGAATGAGTGGATGAATCAATGAATGGGTAAATGAGTGAATGAATGAGTGGATGAATCAATGAATGAGGGGGTGAATGAGTGGATGAATCAGCGAATGAGTGGGTGAATGAGGGGATGAATGAATGAGTGGATGAATGAATGAATGAGTGGATGAATGAATGAATGAGTGGATGAATGAATGAATGAGTGGATGAATGAATGAATGAGTGGATGAATGAATGAATGAGTGGATGAATGAATGAATGAGTGGATGAATGAATGAATGAGTGGATGAATGAATGAATGAGTGGATGAATGAATGAATGAGTGGATGAATGAATGAATGAGTGGATGAATGAATGAATGAGTGGATGAATGAATGAATGAGTGGATGAATGAATGAATGAGTGGATGAATGAATGAATGAGTGGATGAATGAATGAATGAGTGGATGAATGAATGAATGAGTGGATGAATGAATGAATGAGTGGATGAATGAATGAATGAGTGGATGAATGAATGAATGAGTGGATGAATGAATGAATGAGTGGATGAATGAATGAATGAGTGGATGAATGAATGAATGAGTGGATGAATGAATGAATGAGTGGATGAATGAATGAATGAGTGGATGAATGAATGAATGAGTGGATGAATGAATGAATGAGTGGATGAATGAATGAATGAGTGGATGAATGAATGAATGAGTGGATGAATGAATGAATGAGTGGATGAATGAATGAATGAGTGGATGAATGAATGAATGAGTGGATGAATGAATGAATGAGTGGATGAATGAATGAATGAGTGGATGAATGAATGAATGAGTGGATGAATGAATGAATGAGTGGATGAATGAATGAATGAGTGGATGAATGAATGAATGAGTGGATGAATGAATGAATGAGTGGATGAATGAATGAATGAGTGGATGAATGAATGAATGAGTGGATGAATGAATGAATGAGTGGATGAATGAATGAATGAGTGGATGAATGAATGAGTGGATGAATCAATGAATGAGTGGGTAAATGAGTGAATGAATGAATGAGTGGATGAATCAGCGAATGAGTGGGTGAATGAGTGGATGAATCAATGAGTGGATGAATCAATGAATGAGTGGGTAAATGAGCGAATGAATGAGTGGATGAATCAATGAATGAGTGGGTAAATGAGCGAATGAATGAATGAGTGGATGAATCAGTGAATGAGTGGGTGAATGAGTGGATGAATCAATGAGTGGATGAATCAGTGAATGAGTGGGTAAATGAGCGAATGAATGAGTGGATGAATGAAAGCCTTGACACTCTTCCTTCTGCCTGGGTTCTCCTGCACCTGGAGAACACTCTCATTCTGAACATTCATCTCGAGTACCTCTGTCCTTTGGCGCTTTCCTGACTCCTTCCTTTGTCCTTCGTGGTCACAGGTGGTCTCTCCACGTTCTGTGCTTATCTCTACCGTGGACCTCATCATGGTTACATATTGTGTGCTTACATCGCTGTCTTTCCCT
>NW_006777784.1:243046-245506 GCF_000442215.2 Lipotes vexillifer
CTTTCCCTAAGAAGCAAATGTTCTAAGACTCGGGACCATGGCTTAATCAACTTAATGCCTCTAGATCCAGGCAACGTCATTGGCACAGAAAGGGTGTGCGATTAAATGGATGTATAAATAAACATTGTTATGAGTGTGTGTGTGCGCGTGTGTATATAGATTTCTAATTTTATAGCAGCGATTCTAGATGTAAATTTTGTTTTGTTTATTCTGCTTGAGACTTTGATTTGCAAATCATCAGAGGCATGTATTTTACCAAGTATGAAAAATTCTTGGCCATCATCTCCGTGAATGTTCCCTTTTCCCTCTGGAACTCCTGGTAGATGCATGCTGTTCCTTTTCATTTTCTCTCTCCTCCTCTAACTTCTTTCATATTTTCTATCTCTGTATCTCTCTGTGCTTCATTCTGGGTAATTTCTGGAGTGCTTTCTCATAGTTTACTTCTCTGTTTGGAGCAGCTATTAATCTGATGTTCAATGCATACTTTGCATTTTAATTTCAGTGACTTTTCTTTCCCATTTCTAAGAGTTCTACTTTGTTCTTTCAAATCAAGTCTGATTTTTCTTAAATACGGTTTCTGGTTCTTTTCTTGTATTATATTTTCAGTTCTTTAATTTGTTTTAAACATATTTGTTATACTGTCTGTAACCAGTCATTGTATTATCTGGAGCTCTCAGGCTTCTACTCTTGCTGTCTATTACGTCTGATGACAGCTGCTCAGGGAACGTTATTTCTCCTGGTGTTTGTCCTTTGGGGTGTGAGTTGCTGCCCCTTGGTGGCCAGGCTGGGAGAGTCCTGCGTGGCCTGAGTCAAGGGTTACACTCTAGAGAGTTTCTCTCGCTTTGGTCAGATGCTCAGGGAGTGTTATCCACCTGGGACCATTTTTATGCTAATTCTTTAGTTAAAATGTCCTAAGGACACACATGCAGTCTGAGTTTAAACCTCTAAAACCAAGAAAGGGCTGTCTGTGGTTATAACTTTTGCCTCCCAGAATCCACCCCAATGAGTTTCCCCAATGAGTTGCCTGTCTGTGTCTGTGGGGCAGGTATCTCTTCCATAAGCCTTTTGATTGTCTGGCTTTATGTACTTTCTAGGGCCAAAACCATGTTCTCCTTCCTGTGTGGACCATAGCCCCTTGATTAATGGAATAAACCAAAGTTCCTGTAAACCCTAAGGTTCAGGTCACGGTTGCCTCTGGGCAACCCAGGGACTGCTCTTTTACTCTCATGTGTGCAGTTTATCTGGTCCACATGGTCCCAGAAGTGCACTTCCCTAGTGATATATTTCTGTTTTGGAGAAATGAAGAGACTCTTTTTCTTCACTATAGATCCAGAGTGAACAGTGGTTTTAGGTTATTTTAAGATATGCGAGCTATCTATATATGTAGAATAGATCATGTCGAGGTGTGTGTGTGTGATTGGAAGCATCTTTACATTCACCCAGGAAATGGATATTACTAAATTTGATTATAGCTAAATATTTTGACAAATCCTAAACACTTCTGTACTTATTTTGGGAGTATTGTTAGAGCTAGCTAGTCCAGAGCTTTAGCTTTTAGACAGAGTCATGTAACACTTTTATAGGAAATAAAGTACTCAAATCATCGATATCTCAACAGAAGGCATGATACATGGTGATGCCACATGCTCTTGTTGACAACCGGTTGGGTCATGTATAATATGACGTGTGTGTGTGTGGTGTCCAGGGATAGAACAGCTTGCCCTTGGGATACTGCACACTCTCACCTGTTTAAGTATTTCATGGTAAACATCATGCAGTGACGACACATCTTATTTCTCAATCATCTCTTACATCAAATGCATTAGCTTGGTGAAATCACCCACGTGTTGTATCTGTAAACCCTCACCATGAATCTGCTGCTTGCTGATAACCTTTGCAAAATGCATTAGTAATAAAAAGAGACCCTGAACACTCAAAACAGCAGAGGACACACGTGACTGAAGTATTAACGTGAATGAGGTCTATCGGATATAAATCTGTCACATCGAGGTGTTCTTCACAGTGAATCCTTTAAGAATGAAATAAAACTCAACTATTTTGATCTCGGTTGCACAGAAGACCGTTTTTACTTATTTTTCACAAGAAGGATTACTTGCTGTATGTTCTACTAAACACAAGCCCCCTCCAGGTTGTCTGTGATGGGGACTCTGTCCTGGGTCCTCGGTAGAAGCCGCGGCTGGAGATGCTCGGCACACACACAGCTTCCCCGGAGGACTGGCCGCTGGTGCCTGATGCAGGAATGGTTCTGGTGGAATCTGGTGGAGTCAGGACTGAACCCAATTCAAGTAAGAAGCAGCCAGAATGGGGAGAGGTCAGAGGTCAATGGCAGAAGACAGAACCTGAAGGTGGACAGACAGTGAGCCCCTGCCCCCTCCCTCTTTGGAAAGCATCTGGAGAGAAGGAATCTGCTCCGTGTGAGAGGATCACCTTGGAAAGAGT
>NW_006777784.1:245568-250568 GCF_000442215.2 Lipotes vexillifer
AGAGGATCACCTTGGAAAGAGTGAGCTGCAAAGATGCATGAAGTAACCAGAAAATGGACAAGCATACGCATTTGCCCTTTTATTTTCTTAAAGAACGTTCCCCAGACGTTGATTCAATTGAGAGAAATGCCCTTTCTTGTAGGCATTGCTATGGAAAGCTCACTGCAGCAATGAAAGTTGAAATTAATTCAAAATTAGCATATCCTGTTTTACTGCTTTGGGTACTACAAACACATCTTCCTCCTTGTCTCAAATCAAATTAATTTTGTGTAATTAACTTTGAACTTGCCTTAATATCTAGAAGTCAGTTTAATTATGCATACATAGAATAATCTATTTTGTGGCCTAATTGGCATAAATAGACCATGTTTTGAGTTTGTAGTATAATCAATTCCTAGCTTCCAAAGAATACCAGCGAGGCCAACAGGTCTGCATTTCGTGAATAGTGCTTTGTTTTACCTCTTCTTTGATTAGAGATGATTGGTTTTTTTAAATCCTCTCATTGTTTCAAATAGTAACTCTATTTTTGACTATTTTTCTTTGTCTTGCATAATAAAATTACTATTACAAGCACATTTCCTCTAAGTAGCCGCATTACTTCTAAGTTCACTTCCCTTAGACAAGGGATTTTTTTTTTTTAATGTTTGAAGAATCCCCAAGATTATAAAGCCTCTTAGACAAGATGCTGAGAGAGTAAGTGCATTTACAGAATTGTTAACATTTGACTATGTTATTAATTGAAATGCTCATTGAGTGTTTCTGATCCAGCCGATGGTGGATTGAAACATGCAGGAGCATTTCAGGATTCAAAACACCACAATGTTCACCTCTTCAAATATCGGTTTGCCTTCCAGACTTAGTAAGTAATCATTGCTATTCTATATGTTAGTGTTCTGTATGACGTAACGTATCACTACACTGCTACAGTTTTATCTGCGTGCTTCTGTCTCCCCTGCTGACTGTATAATGTCCCTGGACATAAACTTGGTCCCTTCCATCTTTGAATCCCAGTCATCCCAATCCTTGACACATGTACACACTCAGTATTTTCATTTACTTGGCTAAAGCCTTACTATCTTAACTTAGCAGTGGATGATAACAAAAACATGGGCTCTGTCTCTCACGAGCATATAATTTGTTCCAGTCTGTCTTTATAAATCTTCTCTGAGTCACCAAAGGAGCCTAGACCTACAGCAACAGGGTTATCTCTAACAGAGCAATTTTGATCATCTAAACTTTTGTTTGAAACCTTCTCTATTAGTGAGGAATGAGAGTGTAGGAAACCTGCTTTAT
Source organism: Lipotes vexillifer (assembly GCF_000442215.2). NCBI lineage: Eukaryota > Metazoa > Chordata > Mammalia > Artiodactyla > Lipotidae > Lipotes > Lipotes vexillifer. The sequence goes on from NW_006777784.1 coordinate 246,862, forward strand.
TCAGGCCTGTGGCCGCAGTAAGAAAGTGTGACTCGTATTAAATTAAATATCTGAAGATACAGTGAATAAATTGATGCGTGAACGAAACTCAGCTTATTTGCTGTGATGATAAGAATGTTCATCCAGTGAAAGAAATGAATATTTTGGCCCCCCAAAAGGAAAAGTATAAAAACATTTTTATGAGTACCTGTTGTCCAAACATAAACACTGTATTTTTAGCATCGGACGCTGGGCAAATTAAATTATGGTTGATAAAATGTTGCCTTTAAATTTATGCTGTAACTACAAGAATATTATTTACTGGGATCACATCATAATATACAGTGGTTGCTGAAATGCAAAATAGTAACATATCATTAAACCTTAGAGCAATTTCCCGATCTAGATCATCATATAGATGCAGTACAGTTGTTTAATGTAGGATCATCAACATTTTGAATGTCCTACTTTCCAAATGGATCTTGATTTCTCTTTGGCTGATAACGTGCGATTGATTCCACTTTTAGTGGAAGATTTTCAATTTCAGCAGGAAGAGATTTCTTATCTGAAAAGGGAGATCAGTGGGAAGTGACAAGGAAATTTAGAGCTGTTAGCAAAATCAGCTGATTAAGGTTCGAAGCCAGAGGAATAAAAACAAAGCACAGAAGAGATAAAACATACTACTAGATGTTTTCTTCTTTGTGCTGTGCCTCCGTTGGACTTCTTTCTCCTCTGTTACCACGGTGCTTAGGACAGGAACATCATTCTGGGAGAGGAGCTGAAAAAAGAAAGAAAGAAAGAAAGTGAGAAAGAGGCCATCCTACCTCATTAACAAATAAAACGTTCCGAAATTCATCACATCGGGGAAATCGGCCATGGTCCCTCTCATTTTTAAAAATAATGACAAGTGCGGTTTTTAACTTTTATTAGTTAATTTGTGTAATTTAATTCTTGCCCCGCCCCCCCAATTTAAAGTTGTATGTCTTCTAACAAATAAGAAGTGAACAGCTACTGATTTTAATCTTCTTAATTTTAGAAGCTTTTATTTTCATAAAATTTAAGATTTAGGGTTAACTCTTTGAAGTGTTTAATACCTGAAATATAAACACTAAAGTTATTAGAAGCAGCAGATTGGGCAGAAAGAAGCTATCAGAGGGATTTCTATCATGTTTAAATAATCCACAGTACCAATTATCCATTTAAATTCATTTCTAAGGAAGTGTACGGTTTTGTACATTTGAAAATTGAAAATAAATTTGACAGTGAAGATGCATCTGAGCTTCATCATATTTCTCCTTAAAATGTTACTTATTAACATTTTCAAGAGCGGAATTGGTTTAGAAAACTATAAATTTATTTCTATAAAGAATGACAAAACAGTAATAGTAGTAGTAATAGTGAAAGAGTGACCTGATTTCTGCTCGGTCACTATATCATTTCATTTCCTCAGTACTGGAGGGAAAAGTTAAAACAGAATGTTAATTATTCCTCCAGAAGGATGAACATATTAAGACCAAAATAGTCATGACAACTGGTCTTGAAGATTCCAGAATCCATCTTTGGAAAAACTAGTTTTGAACATTTTTTACTGATTCTGTACCTTTCTACGTAACTGGTTGCTTTTTAATATTCTTGTGTAACTTTTTGGATTTCTCATATTATCATCTCACAATTAGACTGTTACATGTGGAGCACATCATTCTGACCTTCAACAATAGTGTTTTCAGAACTTTTGACTTTCTGTTAATTTATAAATGTAAAGATAAAATGACAGTTAGGCAACATGCCTGGGCCTTTTCTGTACATGTGTTTTTTCTATGTAGAAGGATTTTGACCTAAAAGCACAATGCAACACCAGTGAGCTCATAGGGATCACTTATTTGGACTTATCTCAATGCTTATTTGAACTCAATTACTTCATGAATAGTGTTTTGTTTTTATTAATAAGTAGTTCAGATTTAGCATATGGGGGGAAATATTGGCGTAGTTCAGAGAAGTTTAGAACGGGAACTGAGAATCAGTAAAGAGCTCACTTTAAGTGCTAATGGCTTAATTCCAGTCATTTTTCCTTTAGATTATCTTGGCTTTGATTTTTTAAATTCTGTGTTGTAATAGTATATGTAAACTATATTTTTATATAATATATAATTTTATCAAAAATATGTAGCACATTTATAATCACAAGGACCGGTCCAACAGACATATTTTTCTAGAAAATATTCAAAAATAGGAGCAAAAAGAGGTACAATAGAATAGTAGGTCTTGGAGTAGAAGCCACATTTTCCATCCCTTTTTTCTTGACGTCATCAGGGTCAGTTATGAGTAAAGGAGTATTTTTGTGTGTGCTAACAATCAATTTTATTTGGCTTTTCAATGAGAATTGATATTTATCAAAAAATTGGGATATTTAGTTTAATTTAATTTATGAATCTCTCCTGAAATAACCAGTTCTAATATTCCATTTCTGAAATCATCTAGTTGCATACTTAGCCTTGGACAGGATTACTTTACTAGATATTACCTGCATTTTAATAAGGTATTGTGGTTGACATTTTCCTGAATTTTATTTTAAAAATCTTTTAAAAATTATGGATGTAGTATATTTTTATTTTACTCATTTTAACTTCTTTAAAAAAATCCCAGTTTGCTAAAATGGAGATACTGGTGTTTCTTACTAATATGACAGAGACATTCTAGCATAATCTTTGGATGCTATCATGATGCCAGGGCTGTGAGCTTTTGTACATGGGATTTGTGTCTCCCTGCATGCTTGTGGACATGCAGTTTTTTCCAGAAAGGTTAAGTTTGCTATTTGTCTAATTACATTATCCAGAAAGGCCATCAAACGAATTAAGTGAACAATTTATTTTTCTCTCTAGAAATGTTTTACTATTTCCTCACTCCTCCTCTCCCCTCCTTTTTCTCATACTTACCTCCTGCCACTCCTTAAAGAATTTAAGGCAGGTTTATCACCTCTGGTCACATGTTTGCATGTTTGTTTCTTATACTAAGCTTTTTTTCACTAGAACGTTTCCCAAAGAAATTCCTCATTGTAGTATTTCTGGGGTTTCGTTTGTTTTGGTTTTATTTCGGCAAAAGAATGATTGAATTTCATAGCATCGACTTTTCTTTTACTTTTGCCAACCTTTGATCAAAGAAAAAGAGTAAAGTTTGTGTTCACTACTGACTTATCAACCAACTGTCTACGGCCCCTCCCAGGCATATTGGGAACCTACCAGGTATAAGCAGAACCAGCCATGGGTATCTGAAAATGTGGAGACACGTATGGAAACGTTCAGGTTTATATGAAAACGACCACACAATCAGTACTGATTTAGGTTTTATAAGAATGTATATCAGGGGACTTCCCTGGTGGCACAGTGGTTAAGAATCCGCCTGCCAATGCAGAGGACACGGGTTCAAGCCCTGGTCCGGGAAGATCCCACATGCCACGAGCAACCAAGCCCTTGCGCCACAACTACTGAGCCTGCGCTCTAGAGCCTGTGAGCCACAACTGCTGAGCCCGTGGGCCACAACTACTGAAGCCTGTGAGCCTAGAGCCCATGCTCCACAACAAGAGAAGCCACCGCAATGAGAAGCCCACGCACCGCAACGAAGAGTAGCCCCTGCTCGCCGCAACTAGAGAAAGCCCACGCACAGCGACAAAGACCCGATGCAGCCAAAAATAAATAAATAATCTATTTTTTTTTTTAAAAGAAAGAATCTAT
>NW_006777784.1:253068-284082 GCF_000442215.2 Lipotes vexillifer
GGGAGGAATACAGAATGCCCCTCCTCCACCCGGCAGATGCAGCCCCCAGGCCTTGGCCAGTTAAACAGGTACATGAAGGCCAGGCCCAGCCACCTGCTCTGAGCAAAAACTTCTCTTTCTCCGCGTTTCACTGATTCACTCATGTAATCACTGCTGGTTCCCTGTGTCTCTGCAAGAAGGAAAAGACGCCCCTTCCTTTGGCAGGAGGGGCCCCTGCCGGACACAAGGCTGAGGGCAGGGTGCTGCCTGGGGTTGGCCCCCTAGCACGTGTCCTGGGCCCTTTGGGCAGGAGGCAGCCGCTCTGTTCTGATGTCTCCACCTCTGTTTTCAAGAACTAAGTGAGTTCATCAGAAGCACAGAGGCACTCTTACCAGGAAAGATGGTAAGAGTTTTTAGAATTTGTTCCGCCAGATGTTTTGAAGAAATATTCCAACTGATTAGAAAAATATGAACAAACTATTCCGGGAATGTCACAAGACCCGAAGTCGTTCTGAATACGTAATTTATTAAATGGATTCTGTTCTTTTCCTGAAGACCACGGGCAGGCTTTCCTCTCTCCAAACAAAACAGTTTGCGGCTAATATATTAACATTTTCATTGGGGGAGATTTATAGATCTGAACCTGTGGTTAATAAGAAATCTTATTCATATTCCATGGAGGGGGGATTTAAAATTAGTTAATACTTTCCAGATAGTTTAAAAACAATAAAGAAAAGAATTTCCTTTGAGGAGAAAGGTGGGGTCGGGGTGCAGGAAGCAGCAGGTTACCATCTTCCTTCATAAACTAGTAAACAGGGCTGCCTTTGTTGATGCCAACTGCTTGGTTTTGCCTTATCTGGTTTCTGTTTACATATTAAACTTCCCCCGAGTAGAAGGCAGCTTTGCCCATGGTCGAGAAGACATTGTTCTTTTGTGTTTATGCGGCAGATCAAACACCAGCAAAAAAGAGTGTTTGTGGTCTGTGAGCCCAGACCCTGTGAATGGGCCCGGCACATGGTTTGAGGTAGTGAGCTTTTTTATTTCTTTTTTTCTTTCCTTTTTTTTTTTCAATTTCTATTTGAGCCTTCATTCCCCATGTGTCCTAGGCACACATGCAGCCCCACAGCAGTCAGTTCCTGTCGGCCTAACAAGAATGCCTGGTGGGCACAGGCAGGGCAGCTGTTTTTGTTTGTTCATTTATTCTTCAAGCAATCAGTTAATTTTTGAGATACAATTAACATATAACATTGTGTAGGTTTAAGGTGTACAAGGTGTTGGTTTGATACTTTCATATATCGAAACATGATGTCACTCTAGCGCTAACACCTCCATCACCTCTCATAATTATCATTTCTTTTTTTGTGGGAACAACTGTTACGATCTAGTGTCTTAGAACTTTGATGTTTATAGTACGCTATTGTTGGGCCGCAGTCACTATGCTGTGCATTACATCTCCAGACTTATTCATCCACCAATTGCAAATTTGCAGTTTTAATATGTCCGGCTCGGCTGTGAGAGAGGAGGGTATGGGTGCCTGGAGGGGGACCCAGGCCCTTGAAATTTTGTTTTTTGGCGAAAGGTCATTGTTTGTATGTGCTATTCAGATCAAATCACTGCCACCTTGAATAATTCCCAGTCCTCTTGTCCGAAGGGTGCCTTATGCTGGGGAGTTAGCATTTTTAATTTGCCCCTCTACACAGAAGAACTTTATTCCAGGATCTGTTTTCCTTTGCCACAAAGCATATCAACACATGCATGCCCACACACACACACACACCTTCAATCACACACTCACAGGCATATATACCACAGACACACACATGATTTTGACTGTAAATTTGACCCACCTTAGAAGATGTATTCCTGGAATGCTGTTTGTTGTCATGACAGTCAACAAGTTGGAACAATGGAACAGTTGACTAGAAATAGCACAAGTCAACAGTTGTTGTTACTGACTTATTTAAAATAAATTTAACTGTAGTGAAAACCTTTTCTTATTCAAAGCCCAAGTAGAATTTTGCACTGTTCAATTGTAATATATATTTGTCTGGTTTGCTATTTTTTAATGTAAGTGAAAACAAAGTTATTTGTATATTTGGTGCAGGTGTGCTTTTCTCATAGTGATCTTTAAAAATGAGATTTATAAACTTAGTTGTTCAAAATAAATCACCTTCAGGTTTTGTAAAAAAAAAAAAAAAGTTGGGGGGAGACCCAAGGAACCTATCAAAAGCAAACAAACAAACAAAAAAAGCTTTTATAGAGCTACTAAGTAAGTTCCTCAAGTCACAGGAGTGTGACTGAACCAACTATCGCTAAATTCCATTGTAATGTCAAAGATGCTTCAACCATGCACCCACCCGCTTCTCCTGGAGGCCTCCCCATGGTGACAGAGACCCTGCCCAGAGACGCAGCACGTGCTCGGAAGCATTTCTCAGAAGCTCTGCTGAGTTGTGAGTTTGTTACCGAACCAAAGTTGCGTCCGCTTGCCTACACACAGTAAAGCCAGTCTACGCCACGATGTCGTGGTGAAGGAAAGGGCAGCATTTATTGCAGGCACAAAGCAAGGAGTCCAGGCAGCTCATGGTCAAAAGACCCAAACTCCCCGTTGGCTTTCAGGGAAAGGTTTTGAAGACAAGGTGAGAGAGAGGGTTGCAGGGTGATCAGCTCATGGACACTCTTCTGATTGGTTGGTGGTGAGGTAATTGGGCATCAACATCGTGAACCCTCTGGTCCCAGCCAGTCTGAGGTCTGTGTGATTGTGGGCGGCATCTAGTTAATTTTCTCCATTTGTGGGGGGTTTCCATATCTGCAAAGCAGCTCAAAGAACTGGCTCAGAGTAGTGTCTGTAGCCCTTGAGGAGAAGCTAAAGGTCCTTGACTTTGTTTAATGGTTAAACTATTATTATTTTGTCTTACTTGACTGTTTTCCTTTGTTTCTGCATTTTCTCACTTCTCTGATTACGTTTATTCTTTGGAACTCAGGGAAGACCTAGGAAGCTAAAGTTTTCCACGAACAAGAGGCAGGTGGAGGACATGCCGGGGTGGTGGAAGGGAGTCTGTCCCAGGACGGCCCCATAGGGCCCTGCTTGGTTACAAGCTACTCCGTTTCATGCCTGTAGTGCAAGTATAGAATTGAGTCAGAAGAGAATAACTTAATCATAAAATATCCTATGAGATCTTAAAACCTCATGGGACTGCATTCTATTTAAAACACATCCATGTATAATAATAATCCCACTTCTTACTGACCTTCCCCCTGCATTTTTAAGCAGACTTTTAACTTGAGGAAGACGCCTTGTGATGCTTTTGCAATTTTCTTCCTCCACCCATCCCTCTGCAGGAGACTTGTGACTGAGCTGAGAGGCCCAGAGGGGTCAGGATGGAGTGTGTGTCCCTTGGCCAATTCCCGGCTTGGAAACCTTAAACAAGCTTCAGTTCCCTTATAGCTTAAATGGGCAGTGATAGCTCTGCTTTTCAGGATCCACATGACCATTAACCGGGACGTGCTTCTAAAATATCCAGTGGAGTATTTGACGCATTCTCAGTTCTCACCACCTTTCCCTTTGAGTGGAATTAGTCAGACAGCATTAATGCATCTATAATTTTTAACCTGCTACAGCCTGTTTGTTACAGTCTCTACTCCATGGTGGAAACAACATCTGAAGCATTCCCTTGATGTGTCAATCTTTTGAAAACAAACCAGCAACGATTCTTGGTTCCACAAATGCTAAGTCTCTGATGTTTCTGGCTCTGGACATGGAGAGATTATCTATACGTGGCCAAACGTTACTGTTCCGAGTTATGTATGAGTTAAAAGGAGATGATAAAGAAAAAAACAGATTGTTTGAGCTATAAGTGTATGATTTTGAGACATAAAAGATAATATAAAAGACATTGAATATTGAGCTCTAAGATTTGAATACCGGGAATTGTGGAACCATTAATTAATAGGTGACGTAGTTGGAAACTGTCAGATGAAACACTCGTACAGATTCACCTCGGTGGGTTTCGACCACTTTGTTGAGGTTGGGGGGGAAACATCAGCGGAGCATGGCTAGTCTACAGGGATGTCTATAAACCATGGCCCACAGTCATTCTCACCAATTTTCAAATGTTAAAAACGTGGGAATGCACATGTGACCGTAAACCTTCGAGTGATTCACAATGGGAAAAAATAATCAAAAAGTGAGAGCTATGAACTTTTTCTTCTATCTATTTACTCCTTTTATCTCAGAACAGACAAGCGTATTTTATAGTTTAAACAATTCTACATTGTTAATAGCATGTGTTATAATTTCTCAAAATGTTCCTTATTTCATTGGGCTTAGTTATTTATCTGTAAGAGATTCGTTAATGACAGAGCACATTGACTAAAGCTCCCCACATATGCAAGATATATTTTTTCCAGGAAGTGCTCTAATTCTGCACGCACATTGCACCTTGAATACAGAAAGCACATCACACACAGTACCTTAGCTAATTATCATAAAATCATCATGAACTAGAGATGGAGAATTATTTTACTTCACTTTTAATCTGTTTTTACTCCATTTTATAGATACTAAGATAAAAGTTTAAAATGTCATCAGAAAGGGTCAAATAGAACTCAACTCTGTCTCAGATTCTTGGTTGTAATATTTTACTAGGCATATTTTTCTAGGATTACTTTGTCCTGTGTGTGGTTTCACTACTAGGTGATTTATTTCAAAGGGAAAACAAGCACTTTTCATCTCCAGAAAGTAAACTTTTAGTTTTTTCTGGTACTAATTTTCCCACTTTAAGATACAGTTTTGCTGATAAGTAAGACCTATATTTCTAGTGAAATCAGCCTACACATTATTGAATAGTGGGAGAAATGTAAAATTGGCATAGAAGACATTGAGGTCTATTTTTCTGGATCATCCTCATACCAGCAAGTTTTCTGATTACAGAGGAAAATACAATGACTCTTAAAGCATCATTCCTGCCATCAGGCCAACTGCCCTCTGAAATCCCCTATTTTGACTGGGTTTCTCCTGAGCCCTTACAGACTTAATAGCCCTGTCTAAATTGCCCAGATTAACTTCACATGGCTCCTTCTGCCCAGAATTTTACTGTTACACTCACACTGCTTGACGGAGCAGGTCAGAGCTGCTGTAAATTCCCACCATATGCTGAGGTTTAAAGAAATATTTGAGTTCCCCATAGGTGGAGCTTGTTAATTGATGAACTTTAAGAATGTGAAAAGGAACCATGGTATTTTGCATATTTGACTTTGTAATGTTACCAGGAGCTAATTATTCTTTGCAAGATGTCAAGTGGCCACTCTGAATGGAATTCTAACCTATGTTGTGATCAAGTGGGAAAGAAAAGATGACACCAGGAAGATGGATGGAAAACTGCTGTGAGAACAAGAAAAACTGTATCATTAGAAGAACTGCTTGTCATTAAGACTTTTTAGTCACTAGAATTTTGTGAATTTTAGGCAAGATGGCTCTGACCATCCTAACCCAACCCCTTGCTAATGTGGTTGCCCTTGACCTTTACCTTTTGTTCCATGGCCCCAAACCCCAGCTCACTCATCCTCTGGGGAAAGAGAAAGCCCCCAGGAGCTGGTCCTCAGCTCCCCCTTGGTCCTCGGCTGCATCAGCTAAACCTCCTGTGTCCCCCTGCTTGGCAGTGATGTCCCTTCTCCACAGCCAGTGTCCTAGATTCTCATGACCTTCCTCAAGGCCACTTTGCCTCATCATCTAAACCTCAACTACTTGCTCTCCTCAAAAACTGAAGCCACAAGCAGTGGTTCCTCCACTCCCTGAAATGCTTCTGGCCATTGGACCATATTAGTCACCTGACCCAAATGTGGGGAAGGCAGTGTCCCTCCACTGTGCTCCGAGTCCAAGCCCTCTTCCTTCCTCTGCAACTGCCTTCTCCCTTTCTTTTAAAGTTTTTCCCAGTCTTCATGTGCTTCTGCCTCAGCTTATAAGCTCCTGAAGTCTCTCGCGGTCACCACCTATTCCACGGGGCTGTTTCATTTAGACCCCTCCCAGCCAAGGTCAAGGACAAAGAAGTCCTCCCAGACCCCACATCCACACCGACGGAGTGTGCTTCTAGCCCACACCATCCTGTCCCTCGCTCCTATGGTCTCCTTGCTGTTAATTCTTTCTTCATCCCTAAAATGTTAGCGTCTCCTTTCTGGGGAGCTCATCCACTTCCATGGTTTAGTCATCTGCATGTTGATGACTTCCAGACCTTATTTTCTAGTCTTTTCTGAATTTCAGATCCTTATAGCCAATTATTTCTTGGAACACCGCTTGAACTTTAGCAAGCTGTTCAAAGTGAACATAACTATGGTAAAATACAACCTTTCTCAAAAACACACTCCTGCTCCTGGGACGCCTCTCCGGATGAATGAGGCCCCCCCCATACCCCCCGCTTCCCCAGACGGAATCTTGCAAAGCGCCCTTGACGCCTCTCTTTTCTTCTCCCCTGTGGCCAGCCAGGCCCCTCCTCCCGGCCGTCTACCTCTCCATCTCCTCTGCCTCTCTTCCCTGCCGGTCTCTCACTGGGTCCACTGGCTTCTTTCGTTGCCTCACCTCCTTCCAGGGAATCTCACTGGGCTACGAGAATATTCTTTCTGAAACTCCAATCTGCTCATACCTGTTCTTTGTTTCAAGAACTTCGGGACAGCCCATTCCTTCCAAGACATCATGGAAACTCTTCTGCAAGATACACACAACTCTGGCTACTTGTCCGACCTCATCACCCACGGCCCCTCTCACTAGAGGCTCGGATTTGGCTGACCTACGCGAGTCCTCCACGTACATCACGCGTGCTCCAGCCTCTGTGCCTTTGTAGGTGTTGCTAATTATTCCAGGGACACCCCTGAGTCTTGGATTTGCTTGGGAAAACCTTACTCAGGTGTCCCTCTTGGAACCGAAGCCTCCTCCCCGCCCCTAGCTTTCCTCCTTGTCCCCTTCCTACACTCTCAAAATCAGGCCAAGTTCATGGCTGTTATCCTGCTTCCACGCCGCGTCACAGCTGTGTCTTTTCTTGCCTCTGTCCACGGATACACTGTCTTTGCTCTTGAGACTCCACGGATGACTTCCCGATCCTTCTATCCTCAGCTGCTAGTATTGTGTATTTGGTAGGTGACTCCTTTGCGTTTATTGAATGAAAGGAATAAATCAATGCATTCATCAACCATTTCGTAATTAAAAGATATTGACAAAAAGAAAGAATAAGTGGCTCTAAATTAAAAATCCTGACTACAAATATTAATTACAAAGCATACAGTAGAACCTGCCGAATTTCTATATGAAATACACAAAACACTTGTGGCCTTCTCTGGGAAAGGGTGCAGCTCAAGGGAGAACTAAGGAAGACAGTGTGAATACGTTCTGGTACAGCAAGAACTTTTCTTCCTTCTGGAAACATCATGTGCTATTATGGACCAAAGCCTTATAAACACAGGGGGACACAATGTCCAGGTGATTTCCATTATCCTGGAGACCAAATATGGCTGAAGTGACTTAACCACTGGGGTTTGACCGCGCACCCAGCCATAAAGCTATGTGCTTTTCCCCCTCACAGGTATTTGAGCAAGACCCTTCGACAACAAGTATCAACAGCAGAGCATTCTCTGAACAGGGAGAAATTCGCTGTTTGGAAACAAGCCCTGAATGTAATTGGCTTCAGTAACTTGGTGAGTCATGCCATAAATATTACACTGAGAAAATCAACCCTCTACTAATTTATAAAAGTCATTCATTCAAAACACTTCTGTGCTCCTGGAGTTTGCATGCTAGGGGGGGGGATAGACATAAACAAGGGTACGCTCAGGGCACAGGTGGCCTGGAGACAGGCAGAGGATGGGCTGCCGTCTTCAAGGAGGTGGTGGAGACCTTTGCCCATTGGAACCATGTGAGCAAAACACATCAGAGAACTTTGCTTTGACTCAAGAGGAGACTGGCAGATCGTGGTGACTGTTTACCGCCAGGAATCACTTTGACAAGTAATCTAATCACCTTATTAAACTATCTTCTTCAACGACATGATTTAGTTTTTTCATTCTTAAAGAATTACCAAATACCTGCCAGCCTTACAAAGCTGAAAAGTAGGGCTTCCCCGGTGGCGCAGTGGTTGAGAGTCCGCCTGTCGCTGCAGGGGACGCGGGTTCGTGCCCCGGTCCGGGAAGATCCCACGTGCCGCGGAGCGGCTGGGCCCGTGAGCCATGGCCGCTGAGCCTTCGCGTCCTGCTCCGCAACAGGAGAGGCCACAGCAGTGAGAGGCCCGTGTACCGCAAAAAAAAAAAAAAAAAAAAAAAAAAAAAAAAGATGAATTTCCCATAAATTTCTAGCTTGTAAAAGAGATGTATGGGATTTTCTCCAAAATCAAACTCCTCATAACATTATAGCAACTCTCACTTGGAAATAAACTTTAAATTTAAAATTTTTTATTAGAATATAATTTTTAGCATGCAACTTTTTAGGCTACATATATTCTGAAAGGGCAATATTCACTGGAATACTTTTTTTTCCAATGAACTATTTTCCAGATATTTCCCTTTTCTTATGCCAAATATTATTTTCATAGTCAACAGTTTACATAGAATGAGTAAGTAATCATCCAAAGGGCTTTGGGAAACTTAACATGTCTGAACCACCATTTCCTCATCTATAAAAAGGAGGTGAGAACAGAACTCATCTCATAGGTCTGTAACTGGGATTAAGTAAATTGACCAATGTAAAGCCAGTGCTGGAGACATTGTAGATGCCAAATAATGTTGGGTTTGTTATTTTTTCATGTGGCAGGAAATAAAAGAATAAGCAGTTAAAGAGCTTAATTAGTATCAGCCAAATTGGTTACATATCAACAGATTGTTTGATGAGTGCTTAATGTATGTTATTATATCTCATGCTCAAAGAGACCAATTAAGGTAGAAATGTAGTACCACTTGATGAGAAGCTGCTGAGATCCAGTGACGTTAAGCCCAAATCCCATAACTAGTGTGTGTCAGAGCCAGGGTATGAATTCCAGCTCCACAAGCATGTCAATTAGGATGCCTTCTGCATCAAGTAATAGAAAACCCAGATCAATAGGCTTACACTGTAAGGAGATATATTGGTACCTGTCACTGGAATTCTAGAGGTAGGTACAGTTATCTCTTGGTGATCTTGGTGATCGTCCTGGTATCAGTGCCATGACTGGTCAGGAAGTGTTGACTACAGGGGTTCAAGGCTTCCTATTTGGATATGACAACATGTAAAGGGAGAGAACATGCCTCTCCCAGCCTTTCAAGCAATATTCACTCAAATTAGGCCTATTGTTTCCTTGTCCCTCCTTGCACCATGACTGTAATCCAAGAAAATGAAATTTGTGGATGAGCTTAAGGCTTTGGGACCATAAGAAGAAATTCAGCTTCATAGACACAGACACAGACACACAAATACACACACACACACACACACATACACAAACACACACACACACACACACAGAAATAAGCAAACAAAAAATTAAAATCCCACTTACAGATCTAAGAGATGAGTTCTATTCTTACTTCCTTTTTATAGATGAGCAAACCACCTCTATAGTTCGTTCAGAGATGTTAATTTCCCAAAGCCCTTAGGATGGTTATTTACTAATTTTGTGTAAACTGTTGACTGTGAAAATAGTACTTGGTACAGATAATGGGAAATTTTCCCCTTTTCAAAAGGAGTTATTTTTTATTCTAAAATGGATTTTAAACAAACAAAAAGCAACAAAACCAGTTTACCAAATATTTAACCTTTGTCAGTCTTTGTGATAGGTTCTTGCATTAGAAAAGGAATACAGGAAGACAGGTCAGTGTTTAAAGGTGAATACAGTTTTTGAACCTCCTGGATCTTTTCTCATTGCTTATCTGGTGCATGAGTTTAGTGAAATGGCTTAAACTTTGAGCCTCTGTTTCTTCATCCATTAAATGGGTTTCTATTAGGACTGATTCAGACAATCAAAGCTGCTTAGCAAATGTACACTATTATCAAGGAGCAGAAGTAGAAAACAGAGATAAAGAGAGAAGGCTTTGGAATTTGCTGGGCTGAAATCAAGTCTAGACTCTATCACATACTGGCCACAGGAGCTTGTACATATTCCTAAACTTCTCAAAAAAAAAAAAAAAAAAAAAAAAAAAAAAAATTGAAAACAAAGCTGAAAAGTACTACTTAAAGGTTTTAAACCCACTGCTGTGCGGTGGAAATGTCTGTGATTCTGGAAATGCCCTAGGTCTGTGCCGTACAATATGGCAGCCACTGGCCACGTGGGACCGTGGAAATGGAGTTTTAATTTTTCTTAGTTCCAATTACTTTAAATTGAAACAGTCTTGTGTGGTTCGTGGTTCCTGAATTGAATGGCGCAGGTCTAGAGAATAAGAGATAGGAAATGACCTAAGCCTGAGACCTCTCAAATTCCCACCAATCTCTTTCCTTTACACATCCTCTCTGTGTCCCCTCATTCAATGTGGCATCAATTTGAATTACAGCCAATTCCTCGTTAGTGATCAGTGTAAGATCGCATAGGGGTAACTTTGGTATGCCCGTAGTTCAGGAGCCCCGTTTTAGTCACAGATCTAAATATGTGGGTTTTTTTTTTTTTTTTTTTTTTTTCCCTTAAACCAGTAAGTTGATTGATTTGGGTCTTTGTCTTTTCCCTTGTCCACATGGCTCATGGGGCAGGGAGTGGGTGGAAGGGGTGAGAAGGTGGCGAAAAGGAAAGGGTAAGGAGGTGGGGACTCAACCTAAATGAATTAGCTCGGGGCCTTCACCCCAGCCTCACCCATTCAGAGACTGGATGGAATTCTAGGAACGTGCAATCACATGGTACTTTGTTCTTTGTTGCTCTGCTCATCCAGTCTCTGAATTACTGTGTTTCCCTAACTCCTACCCGTTTGTACTTCTCGTTCTTTGCACTTGCTACTGTTGTACTCTTTTCTTATTGTTTTTCCCTTCCTAAGTATCTGAAATCTCTGCTTCCTTATGGGAAACTGGGGTATAGACATGGGTAAGGAACCATTCCACCAAAATATCAGTTGCTTGGAAACGGGGCTTTAAAAATCCATGATTGATCCTCAGAGGCAAGGCAAACAAAATATACCTTCTGCCTAAGGCAACGAGTAGGGAATTTAAGTTTTTTGGTGAAAGAACTATGTGCAGTTAAGCAAACGATGTGAAGGTAATCACTTCATCTTGATCCTTTGGGGTGACTTGGAACGGTGACAACTTGGTCCACATAGGAGGAAAAGATCATGTCCCATAAGATTGGGAGGAAGGTATTTCTGGGCTGGCAAGGCCCTTGTATCGAAACTTATGACTGTGGTCCTAGGAGATGTGACCATAAAGGTGCCTCCACCCTGTCTTCCATCGCCTCTGCCCCTGCCCACGGAGCAGCTTATCTCTTCCTACCTCTGTCGTGGCATCACCACATTGTAATCCGTGTTCGGGCTACTTTTCATAGCTCTGCCTGCTTCACTGAACTGGATGATACTTGAGGACACAGCGAAGTCTTGCTGTCTGTATCCAGAAGTACCTCTCTCCTAGGGCATTGGGACATTTAATGAGGAGTTACTGGATTTATTTTAAAAAAAAGGGAGAGAAGGAGGTGTCAAGTAGCTTAAGATGCTCGGAAAATATTATTCAGACAAGCACAAGTAAATTCAATTAGAGACGCTAGTTTGTGATTTGGAGGTTACCAAAAACATTTCTAAGTAATGCCACAAACATAGAGTATTATACCTGAAAATTACAGATTATCCTTTTCAAAGCTCTCATTTTTAGGTAATAAAACTACCTTGTCCTGAAAACTAAAAGTTCTGGAGGAAATTCATAGAAGTCCCAATGACCATATTGTGTCAACTGTGTATTTATAAAGCAAATGAGAATTGTTCTTAGAAAAACTTCCACAGACAGGAGCTTTTTCTTCCCAAATTACAAATGGGGAAACTGGGAATTTAAAAGGTTATGTCACTTGCCCTAAATGAGGCTTAACCACTTTTACGATTGATAGCATAACACTAAATAGTTGTGATTCTGGGAAAGTCCCTTTTAACGTACAGCTTTTCCTTGACTTTTTATCCTTACCCCCAAATGACCGTCCAAAACCAAATCTGAGGTCTAATTTCTTTCTTTATGCAGCATTCCAGGTTCTCGGATATTCTTTCAGCAAACGCTCTCATCCTTCCTGCTAACATCCTTTTTTTTTCTTGAGTTTTCCTTAAAATACCTTTAAAAATTAGCATTTTGTTTATTTCGCCATGGATGTTTTCATCAGACTTCCATTGATTTTCCAGCAGAAATGAAAACTTCTGTAAGCATAATAGCAGTTTATTTCAAAACAGAGAGAACTAAGAGATGGACTCTCATGCTCTCTGGGGAAGCAGCCACGTGACCCTGAAGTCGGCTTAGCCTCTGGTAACAGTTCTGCCAGCCCTGGTGGGGGCTGACCCTATAAGTCATGTCTAGCCAGTCAGACCATGGTTACACAACCATTCATGCTTCATCCTGATGCTTATCCAGAAACCATTCATTTATATCAGAACACGTCACGTCCTCATTGTCTCTCGTTTAAGGAACAGAAAAGTTGGCTGCAGAAGGAACACTGAGTTTCCCGATTTTGCTTTTGAGCTAGAGATTGGTTGTCCTCTAACGGGACATTCTGGGTCTGAAAAATCACAGCCCCCCATAGCACGCACATCATTTTTTAAACCTACTTGGAGGTTTTTCAAAGGATTGGTCTTTGAATCTTTCTTCTAAGCAGCACCACTCATCTCTATTTCTCAACCGTGTAGGAGGTGGAGAACGTGTGTCTGATTCTAGCGGCCACATTACACCTTGGAGACATTCGGTTCACTGCTCTGACCGAGGCCGACTCCGCCTTTGTGTCTGACCTCCAGCTTCTGGAACAAGGTCAGTGGGACAGATCTAACAGTAACCTCATCGATGTGCAGCTTTGCAGACTGGCCAGTGGATGGCGACACAGTACAGAAAAGTCAGGTGGAATCAACCCTTTTTTGCTGGAGTGGGATTCAGTGAGGGTGGCAGAGGGGAAAAAAAGAAATGTATCCTCTTTCTTCTTCTTTCTGCTTTCTGGTTATGTGAATGAATAAGATGTATGTTTGTGTCACAGTAACAGAGGTGATGCTTTGGCACATGATTGGGTTTATTTATATCGTCCTAAGTATTCTCCGCCCCTCCCCCTGCCATCCCGTATATTTGGGGAGCATGTTATTAGCTGAACATTTAAACAGAACACAGTTACTTGCCTTTAAAGATCTTGTCACAAACCTCTCTCTCCCTTGAAATTACCTTGTCAGTCACTCCCAGGTTTTTTCAAAACGCCTTAAAGCCACAGGTTGTCGTGACCAGCATTATCTTTGCCTCATATCAAAGTAATTTACCCAGGAATTGGGAAAAAGCATTCAGGGCCATTTGTGAGGGCAGGAGGGAAAGAATCCTGCAGTGATTTAATGCAGGAGCCCTGAGAACTCATTAACATTTCGATTCCTCTAAGCCACTGTTTCTCTAGCTGAATTTGCCAATTGCAGTGGTAGTTTCGTTTCTTTCATGCACACATTTTCTAATGGGTCTATACAAACCCCTCAATTATAAAATACCATGTTCTCGCTGTCAAAAATACATATTAACTTTATGCTTTCATTTAGTGGCTGGAATGTTGCAAGTATCAACGGATGAACTGGCATCTGCTTTAACAACTGATATCCAATATTTTAAGGGTAAGTTTCTCTGTACTTTGCCTTTCACCTCTGTGAAAATCTTTACACTGTTGAGAGCCCATTCTGATGAGCTGGTCACCTTTTTTAGCTAGTGACTCATTTTAGACAAATAAAGTCATCAATCCAAGAGGATTTATTCAGTTAGAACATTGGATGCGTTTGTGTATGTGGTGCCAGGCTGTCCCCTTCTGTGAAGAGCATCCTTTTCCCGCTTCCTCGTCAGTCAGGATAAGAGCTGCCATTTATTGGGCACTTACGAACTGAAGGGCATTGTGGCAGGTGCTATAAATGTTGGAATTTTTAGTTCTTTCAAATTGCTAAGGGGTGGGCTTAACTATTTCCATTTTAATGAATGAGAAAACTGAGATTCAAAGAGGCTAGATAACTTTGGGCATGAAATCACCACTAAATGGCATGCTTGGAATCAGCCTCTAATGCCATCTGACTCCCGAGATGAATCTCTGCGCTGTAGGATCTCCACTCAGTGGCAAGAGAGTGCCTTTCCTAAATGCTCTTCACTTATCCACTACAAATCATTGCCTTACCAAGCTGCCTCTTTATTGTAATTTTGAGGACTCACCGTCCATCTGATATTGTTTTTTTCTCAAAATCACTGCTATTCTTACCTTCTTTTCTCAATGGCCCAACTTGCGGATACTTCGGCATGTGGCTTGTAAATTCTGCCTCATGCCTAGAGTTCCCTTTCCATGTTCCCAAGCTTTATGGATCTCCCATTATCCACTGAGTTGCCCAAAAGCCATTCCTGTTACTTCGTCCTCCTCCTTCTCTACTGAGTAGATCAGCCACAAGTCAGTTCTACCCCATAAATACTTCCCACTCTCACTCTCGTCCCTTCACTTTCATCCCCACTCCCTTAAACTGTCTTTCTTAGATGATGCCAAGAGAATCTGATGAGTGTTTCACCTGTGGCCTTATCTCACTTTACCTTCCTTCCACATTGCTTCAGGAATAAGCTTTCTGAAATGCAAATATGATTTTCATCCATGGATAACAGCCTTGAAAGGAAACTCCAACTCCTTTAGAGTAAATATCATCCCTTTTGGAGGTCCTGAGAGGCCCTTTGTTATTGGGGCCATACCTCACTTTTATGCTTCATCCTCAGCCATTTTCCCACCAGTGACCTTGCGTCAAGAAATACACTTTCTTGAAGTTCTCCAGAGGCATTATTCTTCCTCATGGCTTTTTTTTTTTTTTTTTTACTGAAGCAGAGTTGGTTTACACTGTTGTGTTAATTTCTGCTGTACAACAAAGTGATTCAGTTATACCTATATATATATATATATATATATATATATATATATATACAATACAACAATAAACTCTTTGTATCGCTTTTTATTCATTCGTTTATTCATTCGTTCATCATTTGCTGAAGACCCACTTAAAAAAAATTCTTAATTGAAGTATAATTGATTCACAGTGTTGTGTTAGTTTCTGCTGTACCGCAAAGTGATTTCGTTATACATATACATGCATTCTTCTTTATATAGTCTTTTCCTGTGGTTTATCCCAGGACACTGAATAGAGTTCCCTGTGCTCTACACTAGGACCTCGTTGTTTATCCATCCTATACGTAATAATTTGCATCTGCTATAACCCCAAATTCCCAACCCATCCCTCTCCCAGCCCCCTCATGACTTTTTAAAGAAACATTGAACTCCCCATTAATATCTGTAATTTAATATATCCAGGCCTCCCTCCTTAACTCCCCAGCCATGTGGGTGAGAACCCCACCGTCACGTTGGCTCTAGAGACCTCCATCCTATAACATCACAAGTGACACCTGCTTTCACCTCCACTTCGTGTGGTTCCGTCTCAGCGGCATTGAACTCATGGCCGCTTGACTCTTCACCACCTGCTGGTGCTTTTTTGTTTGTTCGTTTGTTTGATCTCAGCTTGCCGCAGAGGCGGTTCTCCTTTACCTGTGCCTCTGTTGATTGACAGCTCACTAAGCCCTCATTTCCCATGGTCAGCATCCTATTACCGGACTCCCTGGGGGTTGAGTTGCAGTGGTACCCAGGTTGGCCGAAGCCATAGAATGTGGACTAGATTCTCACTCCCTCTCAACTCTCCAGCATAAGTGCTGGCCTAGCCTCAATCCCAAATCAGCTTTACTTATCTTTTTCTTGGTTTCTTCTCTAGTCTATTCACCACTCAAAAGGTTATCACTCAAGATTTCAATCACCAGCTCTTTGAGAATAACATAGAAATTTCTACCTTAAGGCCCAATCTTCCTCCTAACCTCCTGACACCCCCACTTTGGTTAGCAGGATCACTTCTTTGAAAATATTGAAAATATAACTAATTTTCCAGATGCCTTGAAGAGGACTCCTTATCCAATGCAGTGAGCCGTTATCAGAAAGATTGTTAAGAGGGCCCTGCAAAGAGTCGGTTCCCTCACTGAAGGGAGATGATGCAGCCTGCCTGGAGGTCAAAAGCTGTGGTCAGCATTTGCAGCAAATAAGATCGAAGTGTGCACGGCACTCACTTTAGAGAAATGTGTTTTTGTAATCATCGGCAGAGGCTTTGTTTATTAGAGTCATAATATGTTTTTTTAACATCTTCTGCTGTACGTGGATGTGGAGGGATAAATAGGAGGACACAGCTTGGTGGCTTCTGAACAAGGGAAAGTCTTGTGCTTATGCCTCCTCCCCTTCCTGCTCTCCCAGGAGAGATGATCACACGGCGACACACCGTAGAGATGGCTGAATTTTACCGGGACCTCCTGGCCAAGTCCCTGTACAGTCGTCTGTTCAGCTTTTTGGTGAATACGGTGAATTGTTACCTTCACAGTCAAGAGGAGCCCAGCAGGTAGGTGTGATGGACGCTGGTGATTACGGTGATTCCCACAATAGCGACTTAACTAGGCTCGCTCTTAAAGATGCGTCATAATCCAGTGTCACCCATAGGTTAAGCTGTCATTAAAACGTTTCATTTTAGCGTGATGATTTTACTTCAAGGATTTGACTGACTAATTTTAAGGGATGCAAGCCCCCTCTGCCCATACGCACAGCCCTGGATAAATTAATCAAATCATCCCTCGTGCATAGAGACGCAAATGCATTCTCTCTGGACTGAAGGCATCTATGGCCTTTTAATCACCAAGAAGTATAAAAAATGTATAAATCTGGGAAGAAGACAGTTCAAGAATATCTAAAGCACTTCAGTCCGTTGAGAAGCCCATGTCTCTCTAGAAACAATTTGATGATGTGTTTCAGCTTGGCAATTCCTCCTGTTTTCTTCACTTGTTTTGTGGATTATTTGATGAAGCATCTCTATGGTAACCATCTTGACTCCTGGCCTTAGTCATCTTTAAGGAGTAGTGTTTCAGGGCTGTTTGATCATCTAAAAATGATAGATCTTCTTGGCATCTTGTCAGTGGAAAACTTTGTTAGTATTCTTGTCTCCAATAATGACCTTGGGCAGGGCAGGCCATTGGGAGCAAAACTGCATCCAGGAGTCTTTACACGTATGCTGGTCTTTGAATGAAACCTCTTGAGGATTTCTTTGTGTCCATACAGACGTCACCAAATTCCCGAAAACGGCTCCTTTTAGAGGTTACTTGGAAAACATTAGGACTAATATGTATTAATGGGAAGGTTCTTAAATAAATACAGATATCTCAGAAGATTTCAAGGACAGAGGTGTACTAAATTCTCACTAAAATATACACATAAAAAATCCACTGCACATTGATCAACATGTTCAATATATAGTCTGTGACTTGAGGGTCGCTATAGCGTTACCTGTGTTTTAGCAGATATACACTGATATTGGATGTGGTGAGGATTCTGGGTTTTATTATTTCTTACTGTCAATTTGTGATTTCCCTTTAAATATGAAGACTATTCACAGAACAGTACTAGTAGGCTAAGACTACCAAATTAATCTTGTATAAAATCACTGGCAGCTCTGCTGAAGTTGACGTTGAAAAAATTAACAAATAAATCCAGCTGCACATAAAAACTTTTAGAAAATTTCCATTTGACATTTAAATCTTACAGAGCCTTAAACTATATGAATGAAAAATCTTATACAGAGTCAAGACTTTTGACTGCACACAGAGAAAATGAAAACATAAACCTTGGAAAACACATTACTTCCCTTCCAGTGGGAATATTGTGTCAATGTGCAAATGTATGATATGAGTCTTGTCTTTATGATTCTCTACTAAGCAAATGAATAAGGACAAGGATTATTGGAAAATCAGAGGTGAATTAATGTATCGTAAGTTTAACTTCTAAAAGACAGTTTTCTCATTTGAGTCACAACTCCCATGTTTTCTTCTCTATTTCTCCCATGGGTAACCCAAACCTGAATTTAAATCCAAAAATAATGCAAAGAAAGGTTATGTTTGCAGTATTTCTAATTCACGGAAATTCACGCAAAGCTTAAAGATTTGCAGATGTACGGACCCATTTCCTAAGTCACAGAGAAGTCTCAAAATTTGGGTAAACTTAGAATAGGCTTTTATTGTTTATGAATCCCCAATTTCTTTTGGAAATTTTATAATTGTGTTAGAAAGGATTATATTAAAAAATATATATGTTCCTGTGGTTACAGGCACGCTTGATGTTGGTCGGAAGTATTTTTCACACTATGTAATTTTTGTAAAATTTGCAAGAGAGAATAAATATAAATAGGATATACTCTAACAAGGTATAAAGGGAAGACAAGTGAAATTTAAGCAGATGACATGTTTGTTCTTAGAATGCTGGGTTCATTTTCTGGATTATAGCAAAATAGGTACAATGTAAACAATGTTACACATTTAAAAAAATTCGACTTCTTCTAGCTGGTTTCCAAACAGGTTTATCGTCCTTGTGATCGTGAGATGAGACAGAGATTCTTACTGAGGTGTAGCGAATAATAATAACTTGAAAATGTTCAAATGATAAATAATTTTTGCATCTCCTAAAATAGGACCTGTTTCACAATTGCTGCACTTCCATTCCCAGGATTGAATTATCAGTGTTAAATCTGAAATTATTCTTTTTCCTGAATCGAGATCTTCAGTAGATTTTTGGTGTAAACTTGCCTATTTCAGAGGCACCTGTAAGTTAAGAGAGTCTTGGACAGGCAGAGGGGTTGTGGAAACTTCGGGAGACGTCTCCAAATGTCTTCAGACACAGAAACCTACAGTTTATTTTAACTCATTTTCATCATGAGTTCTGACTGCAATGGTTTATATATACGGGGACACCTGAGAAATATAACCTATGGAACAATCCCCTTTTTATCATAGAAGCACCCTAACAATAAGTAGACTGAAGGTTATAAATAGATGAAGTTTAGGAGGTAACTCGCTAGAGGGGTATTGGAGATATACTTTATTTATTCATTCATTGATGGCTGCATGATCTGAAATCCACATTTTTGGAGAGCACAATTTGGCATGCAAATATAATACAGTAAATAAACTGAGTTTCAGGCATACACATGGAGATTTTTTTTGTTTGTCACTGAGCCTTCGGGTCTTACATATGCTTATACTATATTACATTCTTTTGATATTTTAGTTGAGCTAAACATAAACATGTTAGTAATTTATGATTAATTACATTCCGCTTCAATGAATCATAGAAACTTTGGGAGAGTTCTCCAGCTGTCTTCAGATACCGAACCCTACGATTAATTTCAACTCATTTTTATCCTGAGTTCTCCTGTGTCCAAGCCTGTTCCTTTGGACGGCACCTGATTGCAAGAACTTTGGTTGGTTTCCAGGACTATCTGAGGATAAAAGAGGTCACACAAGGCTGTCCGCACAGTGCCTGACACAACCAGAGTGGTTTTGCTACGGTAAAATCTTCGTGGTCATGTCTGGAAAGAAGGCGTCTCAGTTTATGGCCACTTATTGTGGAGAAATGAGGACTGAGAAAAAATGCAGAAGGAGGCCATGGTAGAAACCCTAGATACAGTCCAGTCTCTTGGTTTTCTGTTGCTTCGGTAATCTCGGTTGTTTGGAGAATAGCAGATAAAGGAAATAATTTGTTCTTTAAGAATACAAATGCCACTACTCATGTACACTGCTGGGTAATTTTGTTTTAAAATTCACATATCAATGCAGTGATTTAATTCCTGAAATCATCAGTCGGATATTTTTGGCATCTTATCCTGTTTCTAAATTCACATGGTTTAATTATAAGAAAATGATTTTGTAAGTCAGTATGGAATGTCCTAGGCATCCAGAAAGATTTCCATCAGCTTATTGCCACGTGGCGCGGGTGTTCCACAGCAGTCTGGCTGAGTCATCGTAAAGGATGGAGATGTTAATAGTGGAGCCTGATGTCTCACAACTGACAACTCACTCTCTGAAATGAGACAAAAGTGCATGTGCAGTAGGATGTGAATTTAAGGTCCTATCGGGGTGTCAGGCAAGCACGGTCCTCTCCAGCATCTGACAGCATCCGATGCATCAAAATGCATGTAGCGAATCTACACTAATAAGATCGGAACAATCAATTTCATATTCATATTCAGAAAAATGGCACTTCTTAATAGGTGAGACTTGCTATTCGCTCTTAATTAGAGGCAACAAATGTTTCATATGGGGAAAAAGGAAGGATAGCCTTGAAGAATCTGAAGGCTGGTTTAATCTGTTGGGTAGTCTGTATCTGGTCTAAATACTGCCTTCCTGAATGGCAGAGAAGGCTGATCTCTACCTTGATGCTCTGAAATGAATGTAAGGTGAATTAGCCGGGTTAAGGGGATTTACGGCTTAAGTTTTCATTTGGGAATTCTCCTTAGTTTTGTTCTACTGAGAATTCAGTTTGTACACTATTAGTTATGAATAGTTAGTGGTGTGTATGCACGTTTGTTGAATTTCCAAGGATTTTAAACAGAAGAGAGTGTTTTGCTGTATATTATATTGAAATGATATCTAAGTTTCTTATGATTTCCATTTGTTTCTCATTGATGCAATCAGGTAGCACTTAATGTACTTACGGAATGTTATAATGTATTTGGACCTTTTTTTTAGGTCGAAGTCCAATTTGAGAATCTGATGAATGGCATAAACTCACACACAGTTTTCCATACAATTTGGGGGACTTATAGACTCTCCCCTCAAAGAAATAAATGTTCCTGGACTGTATTAACTTCTCAATTTTTTGATTAAACAAGTTAATAAATTCTGAAATAATACCGCCAATGTGGTTCATAGTCCCCTGGTAGTTCTTGAGGATTTTTAAGTCAAATTATTTTTTTGTAATTACTTTGTTGTTGACCTTTTCTTAAATAGAAAATTATCTTTTTAATTTTAGATAAAATCTGTGATTTTTAAAAACCTACAGAGATACCACCTGATAGACGAGTAACGTAATTTTTACTACACTAATATAACAGTAAGAATGTTAATCTTTTTTTTTTTTTTTTTTTTTTTTTGTGGTACGCGGGCCTCTCACTGCTGTGGCCTCTCCCGTTGTGGAGCACAGGCTCCGGACGCGCAGTCCCGTTGCCGGACGCGCAAGCTCAGCGGCCACGGCTCACGGGCCTAGCCGCTACGCGGCATGTGGGATCCTCCCAGACCGGGGCACGAACCCGTATCCCCTGCATCGGCAGGCGGACTCTCAACCACTGCGCCACCAGGGAGGCCCAGAATGTTAATCTTTTTAAGATTATTTTCAGCGGATTAGATTTGCAGCTCTAACTGAGAATTTGTCAAGGATCTCATCCATTAGAGACAGGAAGTCAGTATCTTAGTCTGTGAAGCTCTAGGGGCCTGAAGATGGAGCATCGTCCTCTGCACTGCAGGCAAACCATCAAAGGTATCTGCTGGATTATGGTTTATACCTACACCGTTTGCATAGATCACCTATAATACTTTACCTGGCATCTTAGGACAGTTTTCAAATTCCATCTATAGGTTGTTTTTGCTTTTTGTGCAGGGGGATTTGTCATGATTTCTGTACCATCTCGTATTTCCCAGGATGAAAAAGCCTGAAATTCAAATCAAGGATATGTGTGTGTGTGTGTGTGTGTGTGTGTGATTATTTTCTTCTTAAATTATTTAACCAAAAGGCTTTTTAAAAGAAGTCAGATGCCACCTATGACTTTTTAAAAGGGCTAGATTGTAGCCATAAATAGTTATAAATGGTTCTTACAAAAGTATAATTTGTTTTATCTTTTACAAGGAAATGAGTTCCGTCAGGTTAACTCTTTGAGTTGAAAATTTGAAGATTAATCTTTTCCAATGGTGGCAGTAATTGGGCGCACCCCAGGTGATGAAAATAGCCCATTATTGGGACTTGAAATTCTCAAAACGACCTAGGCGCTCAAGCCCCCCAACCTGAATTCCCGCCCTGCTTCCTTATAGATGGTCACCTTCGCCTTAGCTGAGGGCTCACCGTCATTCTCTCCAACAGGAAGGGTTAAGGTGAGCAATGTTTCCCTCCTTCCTGAGTCAGACGGTGAGGAAAGATTTTATTGAAAAGAAGCCACGCGATTTGTCAGATGTCTGCATGCCCCTACCCCCAACCCCGCCCTGCCAAATCTGTAATGGAACTTGTGTAGTTGTCACCTAACTCCAGATTTAGGTATTTTTTACTCCCTGCGACTGTCCGCATCATTGACTAGCTGGTCTGTATGAATTCTCGCTAATTCAGGGTGGGCTCAGTGGGGCTCTGTGACCACTGCAAAGCAGAGGGATATCAAAATTAAGTACTTTTGCCAAACCACACACCGCTCTCCCAGTCCATTCAAGGAATCTCAGTGAGGGAGAGTTTGTAATGCTTCTCAGGATTTTAGGGGCTGCAGTAGGTTAAGAAACTATCTAAATGGTAAACCGGGTGTTAAGAAAGTGAAGTGTGGAGAAAATGTCTAGAAATTAAATGGTTTTTTTTTTCACTGTTATTTTGATAAGAAAATTGGAAATTAATTTCCCAAAGAAAACATCTGAGCATACGATATATTTAACATCACTTGAGAATCCTAAGTAAAATCTCATTCTCTGTCTCTCATTCGATATATATTTTATAAACTGTTATTAAAAGTTCGAAAAAGGTCATGGAGATGATCTGTCCTCATTTCAGACACAAAAGTACAAAGTGAAACCTGAAGGAGGGACTGAATGTGTAAATAAATCTGATTAAAACCCAAATATTTACTTATTAGTTTCAACTTTCCCCCTTAGCACTTTACTAAAATGATTATAAAGATTTAAGTTCTTTGATGGATATTACAAGTCGAAAAGAAAAATAATCTAAAAATTTATACCAACAGTCCATACGTAATTAAGAGTTGGTAAAATGATATTTTGTACATTGCCTTATTAATTATAAAGTACTTAATTCTTAACAAATGAATTTATATCATTAATTCCCAAATGCCTTATAGAAATACTAAAACAGCTGCTGTGCATTTGTGAGAAAATGAAAATAGACATTCAGTTTTTTTCCATTTATTGTGTGATATCTTTCTTCATTAACTGTATTTGGGGGGGTGAAAGATTTAATAATCAAGGAGAGTACAAAGGGTTATAGGCAAGTCTTACCTATTATCTAACGCGATTAACATTTGTCACTTTTGCGTCCGATTTTTTTTAATGCAAAAGAAATAGAAAATTGCAGCTAAAAGCTGAAGTTACTTTTGTTCATCTACATAAGTCGATTCCTCTCCTTCCTGCCCAGAGACAACAATATCATCAATTTTGTGTAAATTTTCCAGTTTTAAAAATTAATCTAGATATTGGTGTTTCAAAACGAGTATATAACACTGTGAGTCATTAAAGAATTAAAGAAATGCTATCATAGAGTACATTGTACTCTGTACTTCCCTTTTTAACTCCACATAGTTTTTGAGATTTAACTATATTGATACGTAATGAGCTAATTAATTCTTTGTAACTGCTGCACTAATTCCCCTGAAGAGAAACCACAATATCCTCATCTATTTCCTTTTCGATGGACACTTATGTCTGTTTTCATTTCAATTACAGTGTCACATCCTGAGATATATGTTTAGAATTATCCCTGGGGTATATATTTAGTAGCAGAACTGTGGGGAGAATATTAATTTGCATTTTTCCCTGATTACAGGTGAGGTTGTACATGGCAATGCAGATTCTGCACTGCCCGGTGGTGACGTGCTCATATGTGTACGGTGATATTTGTTCAGTTATATACAATGACCTGACTTCAGGGACTTACCATAGACATTCTTTTCCTATTCCAAGGTCATCTTACGTTTTTTCCTAAACCTTTAGATTTTCAGTACATTAGGAATTTATTTTTGTTTATATGAGAAATTGATATAATGTTATATTTTAGATGGATATTCAACTACCTCTATCCCATTTATTAGAAATGCTTTTTCACCTCCTCCTGATGTTTAATCTTTTTGACTAAAACTGTATCAATAATATATTGTTTTAATAAGTTCTCATAATAAGTTCTTACTTTTCTTATTTGTTTTGGCTTCTCTGGATCTTTATTTTTGCATATGAATTTTATATTAATTTTGACTTAGTCCATAAAAGAAATTCATTTGAGATTTTGATGAGAACTACATTTATAGATTAATTTGGGGAGAATTGGCCTTTTTAGACTGTTGATTCTTTGCTTCCATAAATATGATCTATATTTCTTTCTGCATACACTCTTTTATTTCTTAAATATGTTTGTGTTTTTTCTATCAATTTCTTGCACACTTCTATTTGATTATTTTCTAAGTACTTTGTACTTTCTCTTGCTATGATGAGTGCTATTTTTCTATTATATATTTTTTTTTTCCTTTTTTTTTTTTTTTTTTTTTTTTTGCGGTACGTGGGCCTCTCACCGTCGTGGCCTCTCCCATTGCGGAGCACAGGCTCCGGACGCGCAGACTCAGCGGCCATGGCTCACGGGCCCAGCCGCTCCGCGGCATGTGGGATTCTCCCGGACCGGGGCACGAACCCGTGTCCCATGCATCGGCAGGCGGACTCCCAACCACCGCGCCACCAGGGAAGCCCTCTATTATATTTTAATTTGTTTATTGGAATACTCAATCTTGAGTTTCATATGTTGATCTTATATCAGGAAACCCTGCTGACTTTTCTTATTAGTTCTAATAATTTTCCTGTGGAATATAATAATGTAAATGATCATAATTATCTTTGTCTTCCTTATCATTTATGTCTTCTATTTCTTCTTATTTTATTGCATTGGCTAGCACTGCCAATACAATGTTGAAAATTTGTGGTGATAGTAGATATTCTTGTCTTGTTTCCCAATCAATGTAATACCTCTAATTATTTGTCAGTAACTAATCTGTTTATGTAGAGTTCCAGTAGATAATCTTTGCTAAATGTTTTCAACCATAGATGGATGCTGTTTCATTGAATGTTTTTCTTTTATCTATTAAGATTATTTCTCCTTTTCTTAGCTTATGTGGCAAATTTTATTGATGTATGTTTTTTGATGTCGAATAATTCTTCATTTTTGGTGTAAACCCTATTTGGTCATGATGAACTAAATTCAATTTTCTAGTCATTATTATGGATGTTTGCATTTATTTTCATTAGTGAGATTAGATTTTATTTATTTGTTATACAATCTTTTGCTATTACGTCTATGTAAAAGAGTGAGCTGAGAGCAATTCTGTTTTTCTTCTCTTCTAAAATGGTTTGTGTTAAATGAAGGTGATATGTGCCTTGAATGCCTGGTGGAATTCTCCCTAAAAATTTTTGGGGAGGTGAAGGGAGAATTCACCTATGAATACTATTCTAAAATTTATAGGTCTAATCAGATTATTTTCTTTCTTTTTAAAGTCGTATATATTCTAGACAGTCGTCCACTTTAAGATTTTAAATGTATTCACCAACTAAATCACAGTTTTGTTTTATTTATAATCCTCCAATCAATATCTCTTATAATTCTAGTTTGGCAACTTTACATTCCTGACATTCTTTATTTATGCCTTTGCTCCAGTATCATTGGAAAGTCTTGCCTGAAATTTGCCTGTAAGAATTATTTATTTTCAAAAATCAATTTATTTTTCTTGTTGTCATTTCTCATGTTTATGTTATTTATTTTTACTAAGCTCTGCAGTTTTAGGATACCCTATTTTAACTTTCTTTGAAATTTTCTCCTTTTTTTTTTCCTGACTTCCTGACGGGAATGCTTGTTTCATACTTTCTGATGATTACGTTGACCCTGAGCCTATAAAGTATCTCCTGAGTACCTCTTAGTGCATTCCAGGTGATTTATATGTAGCACTTCCTTCGTTTGTTTAGTTCTAAATATTTTGTCTTTATTTTTGTTTCAGAGATGAAATAACAAGCAGTTTGTCAGAAAAATAAAATTTGCACACCATGTTTTTCCCTCCTTCATCCAAATTGGGGAACTTTTTCCCATTAAATAATGATATTGCTTTGATTCTTATGAATATGGTACGAGTGACTTCTATTTCTGCATAGACATTTAAATCATGGTGCTTATTGTCATGACAACCAAAACTACACAATTTAGCGAAATATCTAAGACCAAACCTGCTTTCTAAATAATTCTCCTTCTGCTTCATTTCGTTACCAAAACACCCATATGTGTAATGATTTCCTAAAGAGCTAAGAACCTTTTCTCTGTAATTGCACATTTGCTTTTCATTTTTTTGTGAGATACTTTTTTTTTCAAATAGAAGGATCCAGAGAAATAAAAAATATGAGAGGTTTACCAAAGTAGCATGTATATTATATTACTCAAAAATTAAATGTTACATAATAAATACAAAATGATGGTTAAAAATTTACCACCCTTATTATAAAAATTACCACATACTATGGACACAGTAATGGTTAAATATAAATATTAATCATGATTATGTGATAAACTGTTTAAAGAATAGTGCAGCTTATTGAACCAATGAAGAGCTACGTATTTTTCCCTTAAGTGCACGTTTTTAGGCGATGGGAGGAAGAAAAGAGATTTCTTTCAGATCTATGAGAATATGGCATTTTTAGTATCAAACAGTAGTGTTTTTCCTTTTTGATAATGGCTATTATGCGATTTGCAAATATTATTTGAGTCAAATAGATTCAGTATAGTGTGTAAGAAATTCAGTGATTTTAAGGCTAATACAAACCCGCGAGCATTCCTCTCTAGCTCTTTCTTGAGCCAAGAGTGCAGAGGCTAAAGCTTGTATATTTTATACAAAGGATAAAATTCATCGCATTGCTGGCCGTGCCCACGCTCTTGTTTCATTTCTCACTGGGGAAATGCATTTGGCCTCTTTTCAACCCCCTGATACCCTGCCCTGCTGGATAGAGTTAACCAAATCTGCATTTATTATGCTCCTCTGTGCCTGTCATTTGAGTGTAGTGGCAGTTCTGCCAAAATAAATAACGCCGTCATGCAGCTCCGAGATGAGAGAAGGGTGTCCCATTCCGGGTCTTGGTGACCCTGCCGCTCCCTGAAGAAAACACCAGGAAGGAAATGTCAGTCCCACAATTTAAATATTGTTTGCCTTTTCCTAATATAATTTTCTCATCGAGAAGGATGGGCTTTTCAACGAAAGGACATTTTTAGTTTTTGTTAGCTGCACGCTTTTAACTTTTCTTTCTTCATGTACAGTCTTATTAAAAATACATTTTCCAAGCAGACGGGAGAAGTGGGGAAGGTGCATTTATTGTGGTTATTGTTTACTGGATGTTACCTGTAAGCGAGCCGGGCTTTGAGCTGGAGATTATTACATTTAATATTGACATTGGCATGAGGAAGGACTTATTGTCTCCCCTCTTCAGATAAGGAAACCGGAGTTCAGAGAGGTTGAGTAATTGGCCCAAGTCACACAGCCAGGAAGAAGTGGTAGATTTGGAGTATGAACCCCACTATGTCAGACTTGACACCTGAGTTTTTCCAAAAATGTCTCCCACATTGAAATGGTCAGAAAATGATTTTTAAAAAGCATCGTTTTAAAGCTACCTTTAAAAAATATAAATGGTTTCTTTATTTCCCCCCAAAATTATTATTTAAAGTTTAACATATCTATATATTGACATGGCCCTGAGGGTGCGATTGTCCTCTGTTCTTTGTATCTGCGTGTCTAGCACCCGGCAGAGTGCTTTGCAAAAGTAGGTGCTCAGTACCTATGCATTCAAAAGGTGAGTGAGCTAATAAATAAAGTAGTTCAAAGCCACTCTCAAGTGAAGAGGTGTTGGTAGATTGCAAAAAAATGGCCCCAACTGCTTATTCTCTGCATCCGTGCCCTGTCCAATACAGCTTTGACGCTTCTCTTATCCAGAGTTTAGGTCTGTTTTCACTTCCTTCGAATTTGAGCTGCCCTTGTGACTTGCTTTAGCTGAGAGAATACAGCAAAAATGATGATGTGCCAGCTCTAAGGCCTTGCACTAGTCTAAGGTCCCGGTCATTGCCACTCGCACATAAGCCCGGGCTCTCCTGCGGATAGTGAGAGGCACTGTTAGCCAGCCAACAGCCGGCCAACCCCAAGGCGTTGAGCGGAGGAGGTTATCCTGCACCTGTCAACCCCCCCGCCAGGCCACCCACACTGACAGAAGGACTTAGAACCATAATAAGTACTTCATGTTTTGGGGCGCTGAGTTTTGGGGTGGCTGGCTACCCAGCACTATCCACTTGCTACAAGTCACTATCTCATTAATTTAACTTTGAGCCACAAGTTGTGAGCACATATACTTGAAGGTGATTGCTGGCAAGACAGGTGTCCATTTCATAGGTGGTCGGAGGGATTCTGAGATGATCTCCCATCCCAGTACTTTCACACTCTCTCTCCATCATCTTCTGGGGGGCAGTAAAGTCACAAAGCTTTGGGTAATAAGAATTTATGATTTTCAAACCTTACTATTAAATTGCAAAGGTATCCTAAAGTGCTCTTTAAAATCTTAAATAGCAGAAACCTCATAAAAAGGGGAGGAGGGCGGTGTATTCAAAGAGAATTATTATGAAGGGAGAAAAGGAACCCTATTAAGAAAAGCGTGATCGTTTTGCAGTTGTGTAGCAAATCAGCAGGGTGTATACCTTAAACTGACACAATATTGTATGTAATTAAATCTTAGTGAAGCTGCGAAAAAAAAGAAAAGCATGATAAGTGAAAAATGAAACAGCACTTTTTACCATAGTTTACAACTAGTGGGTTGAAATGTTATGTAGGTCTCATGTTTTGTGTATGTGTATGTATGTTCAAGTACATGGTAGTTAATTTATGAATACAGCAACTTTATCTTTTAGCTGTGTTTTAATTTTTTAAAAGGGTGATAGAAATCAAGAGACCTGGATTTCTATTCTGAGCCTGACACAACGTTAATGAAATTGTTAGTAAGACCTTTATGTCTCGTGAGTATTAATTTTCTCAGTCTCTGAAACTGTGATAATCACATTTCATTTACCCACAAATGGAGCCTTGGCTTATCTCTCTGGCTTGGTTTTGCTTTCAGGACCTGTGAGTCTATGATTCCTGGTCAGGGTATTTTGGAAGATGTCAGTCACATCCAAATACCTGGTGGCTCACTGCTTTATGCCAGGGGGTGAACTCTGAGTCAGCCCCCTCCAACACAGGTTATGCTAAAATGCATCAGATTCAATGGATCCTTGAGTCTTAGTACAACTGGTAGTACCACTATTAATAGGTGAAATTTAAAGGCTGCAGATCAGATCACACCTGCAAATTCTCACAACCATGCCTGGATTAGTTCAGCTCTTCCAGTGGCTCTAGCCTAACAAGACCGAGCTCCAGAGAAGGTCAGGAACTCCAGGGAGGGTCAGGAATTTTGCCTGTGTTGCAGGCCTCATCCACAAGTATTTGTGGCAACGCATGGCTGGCTTTCTCTGCAGAACAGCATGTGCCTTCTAGCACTTGCCCACCCGTTCACATAGAGCATTCACACGTAGGGGACACTCCCCTCCCCATAATTAGTAATCATCCCTTTTCTGCAAAGATCACAGAAACTGCAGATGGCAGTTGATGGCATTCTGAAAACTACTCCCACCTAACCTACCTGGATTACCCACCCCTGTGGAATCCTGCCTTTACTCTGCCTTCCAAACCAGACCCACCCAATTGGGTTTTATACCTTTTGAGTTTCCCTGCGTCTATCCAGAGCATCCCCTGCCTGACCTTGGCCATATACCTTGACTCACATTCTCCCCTGTGAACCTCGGGCTTGTCTAAAGCCAAAACGTGACCTTCAGATACACCTTCAGAGTTCACTCTTCTTTCAAGCCTGTCCTGTATTTGATGCACATGGATTCTTTGGATCAGGTGGCATGGATCTCCCAAACACTCGGGGTCAACCTGATCTGAATCCTGTTGTTGTATTTCGTCTTGCAGTCACCTACCAACTGACCCAGACCAAAAGGAAAGGAGACATATCTGCTTGATAAGAGACTGAAATATACATTTCCTGGGAAAGGCAGATAAGCTACAGAATCCCTGCATCTTCGTGTAGGTTTTTATTTTGACAGTAGACAATTTACAAAAGGTCTTTCAAAAGCGATGATACAGGATCCTAGGTTAGAGGCATATGGATGGAACACCGCTTGTTATTGTTTGGCATATAGAATATGGTTGGCCCCTGACTTCGAAACAGCAAGGATAATGCACAAGTAAACTACAGCTGAGTTGATTTCACGTCGTTGCTTTGTTTTGCCTCTTTGAAAACCTTTCAGGCATGGTGTGCTTCTTTGGTTGATGTGTCCCTGAAGGAAATCCATCACCCCTCCTTACACCTACATACATCAGTAACACGGAACCTCCCTCTAGCTTCTCTCTGACTCACTTATCCAGAGAATTGGTTGAACACAAGAACTTACTTCTCTCTATTTTTGTTGGAGGGACTAAGGGCACTAGTCTGAAGGCATCCCCAAGAAATACGGCTCTGCTTTCAAAGAGTCAGCAGACATGGGAGGAGGTTAGATACAAATCTCAGACACAAATGGAAACAATAGCGGCGTAAACACTGCTGTGATTATATTCATCCATCTCAACCTCAGGGTCACTCAGACATCTTGCTTGTAATTTTCTTTCCTACTCATGTCTTTATATGAAGCTTGAGCCTCTTGTGGGAGCCAAGGCCAACCATAGGAAGGGTCACTATTCCAACATCATGGTGGACGGGGCAGCACCAAAGCAAGCATGCATTCGAGTGCTTCTGAGTTAACAAATATTCAACCCCAGATCTCTCTGTCCCTGTGCATAGTTGTGATCCTAGTGAGCGTACCATTTTCTTACTGTTTTATTGAGGGCTAACAAGGCTGAAGTGCACGTATTCTGTAGAGTTCAGCAGATTTTACACATGCAACCTGGCACATCACCCCCCCCCCCCCCCCA
>NW_006777784.1:284243-288790 GCF_000442215.2 Lipotes vexillifer
ACCCCACCCCGCCCCCCCCCCCCCCCCCCCCCCACAGAGCTAGATGTGGACTTCTTCCTCTGCCACTGGTTTACGTCTGGCTTCCTTTGCTGAATGTTACTTACGTGAGATGCATCTACGACGTTGAGTGCAGCAGTAACCCATCCTTATTCTACTTCCAAGTAGTGTTCTTTTGTAAAAACGTGCATGGACATACCACTAGTTAGTTCCGTATTCAATTACTGATGGACACTTTGGTTGTCTCCAGTTTTGGGCTCTGTAGATAAGAAGCCATGTATGTTCCCATGCATGACTTCTAGGGGACAGGCACTCATTACCCTTGATACCCGCCCGGAGTGGGATTTCTGGGTCATTCAGTAGATGTGCATTAAGCTTTAGTAGACGAGGTCAAACCATGTTCCAAATTTCAGATTTAAGCTGTGACCAGCAACATGTGAGGGTTCCAGTTGCTCCACATCCCGTACATAAAGTTTTGCATCTGGATTTTTTCATTGTGGTAACTATTTATCCATATTTCTATCTAATCTTCATAACTATTGCTTTTAATAACCGCAGAATATAGGAGGAGCAATGATGTCATAAATTAGTTAAATGGTCTGCATTGTTCTCAAATGAGGGTTATTTCAGACTAGGAAGGTAAGAGTTCATATAAACTAAATATCGTTTGTGGTTTGAAAGAAGTAAAGTATGTGGTAGGTTATTCTTGTTTCTAAAGATGCTTTTGTTAACAATACATATATGTGTGTGTGTGTGTGTGTGTGTGTGTGTGTATATATATATCACTGTTTTAAAAGCAGCTGGTAGTGAATAAGGGCATAGGT
Organism: Lipotes vexillifer; assembly: GCF_000442215.2. Classification (NCBI taxonomy): domain Eukaryota; kingdom Metazoa; phylum Chordata; class Mammalia; order Artiodactyla; family Lipotidae; genus Lipotes; species Lipotes vexillifer. The sequence continues at coordinate 285,065 of NW_006777784.1, forward strand.
TTATTAAAAGTACCAAGTATTGGTGCTTTTCAGCTGTGAGTTGTAGCTTTCACTGATAGGAAGGGTTTAAGTGATTTTCTAATTATTTGTGCTCTTACTACCCCTAGAAAGGGCTCCCTTCCTGGTTTCTCTGTAGGTCAGAACTAGCTTTGTTTATAAGACTAGCAATTGGAAGTGACTTTATATGATACTGCATCAATAAAACATTAGTTCTGGTTTTCACCCTCATGCCAGGATTTCTGTGTACATCCAGGCTAATTGGCTACAGTTTTCACTTCAAAGGGTCTCCAGTTTTTAACTTCCTAACTTGTATTTCCAGTGGGGGGAGAAATACAAAGGAGGACGGGTTTAAGAACAACGTTGGTATGCATGGTGCCATAGGATAGTTGGATGCAGAGGGCTGCTTTGGTAACCACTAGCCCCGCCTGTCACCCAGCTTCTAATGAAACTTGTCAGCAACTGCAGACTTCTTCCCTAATTTCTGAGGTGTTTTCAGAAAATGGTGCGTCTCAGGTACTTTCTTCCGTCAAAGAGTAAAAGGCGGGAACTTCTGAAAATACGCAATCCTGGAGCCACGTCTCCATCCCAAGTTCCTCTAAGACTAGAGAAGGTCCTTGCAGAGTCAGATAAGCTATGGATTGGGCGGAGGTAGCCACCGTGCGCTTTTGCCGATTACAAACAAAGCTTATTTTAACCAAATTCTTCAGCGTATTGGTAGTAGAGCTTGCAGACGCCATAGCATAGCCCAACTTCTCCAGGGGTGTTGCACCACTAACCTCTGTGCAAGGCCATCTGGTCCCCAGGGCAGTGTGTCTGGACAGCCAGATTGCTCAAGTCTGGAATGCTTTTATATTTCACACTTACCCCATCTGGAGTCTGACCCGTCAATGATCAGTTAAAGAGGCTGATTCAGCTCTGGCTCCATCTGAGGGTTTTGTGCCAAACAGGATTCAGCTCTTCCCTAAACTGACTTTTAGTTACTTAGTTCATCTCCTTGCCTGGGGATGATCGAGGACAAAACCTGATGTGTACAAATCCCCGGACCTCTCTGCCCAAATCGAATCAGTTCATCCATGTTCCAAAGTGGACAGTCTCTTTGATTCAGACTTTCCCCTTTCTCATACCCACAAACCTGGAAGGCGAATCAAAATGAGACAGATGCCTTGGCGTTTAACATTTGATATAACATCTGATATAGAAGGTGGTGTATTTTACTAATGAGTTAATGTGGGTTAGAGTTTTGTTAACCATCAGGAAAGCCCTCAGGAGAATTCTAAGGCAGAATTTGAACTAAAACAGATCATCTTATTAATATGTTAATCTTGCCTAATGGATTGAATCCCGGTTCATCTGATGACCTCTGTCTGCTCCTCCGTCCTAGAAATTGGATGTTGCGTTAAATGCCTGTGTAATATGAGTCAAGATATCAATAAGAGAAATGACAGAATGGGCATTTTGCTGGCTACAGGTTCTTAGAACCCTCCTGCCAAGGCTGCTATTGCAATAACAGTCACATATTTCAATCATAAAAGATGAAATAGATTTTTGAAAGAAGTGAACACCTTATGTCTGTCAGTAGTTGCAAAAATAATCGTTAAAATGCATTAAACCTGCCTTAAATTTTTTCCTGACAATGGTGTTTCCTTTCTTCCCATCTTTTCCTTTTTAATTTTTATTTTGTAACCAAATATAGTTTGGAATCCAGTGTGTATGAAATGTGAAAAAAATCATTTAAAAGGAGTGTTCTTTCAACCAAATATATGCTACTCTAAATTACTAATTAATTTACTGTCCCCAACCTAAACCAGAATCTTTCAACATTTTACTCACCCACGTACAGCTGGCTATAGCCTCAGCATCCTCTGCTGGTCCACACGAAGCCACAATGCTCATGAGAAAGGGAAGGACATACGTCATGAGGTCCTGCCACCCATAGCTCTTCTCCTTGCCCCTGACCTCTGTCCGTGTTGTGGGCTGTCACTACAGGACCCCTGCTGCCAAGGCAGCTGGGGACCAGGCAGGGGAACTGGGTCTGAGGGCCTGAGAGGGAGGTCCTGGTACACGCTGGCAGGAGCGTTCATGCTTTGGACCAGCACGTGGCCTTCAGGAAGCCCCATCTGCTCCCTCCGGACTCCTGGGGTCCCTGCTGCACCTCCCGTCCCTGGAAAACCAGACACTTGTCTCCACCGTCTCAGCGGGGCTCCACTTTCCTCTTTCTGCCCTGAAGCTTAGGGTTGTCCTTCCTCCACCAACTCAGAAAATGCCCAACATGTGTTTAGTCATGTATGTTTTCAATAAAGGCTAAAGATGGATAGTGCTGTAATACCCACTATAGAACATTTTAAAAATTAATAAATCACCGCTAGGTCTGCCATTCGAGACATTTCCAGGTCCTCTTCTCGGGCTGACTGTACTGTCTAGGTCTTCTGGATGCGTAATTGGGGTTATTGATACAGAATTTATAAATTGATTTCTATTAACTTGACAGTTTCTCTAAATTAATCCGTCCTAGGATGGATGCTGTTTAATTAATTGTGTCTTTAGTGTAGGGTATTTGTTATTTCTTTCTGTTGTTTTACTATAATTAAGATAACAATGAACATCGTTATTCATGTCTTTAATTGCATTTCTGATAATTGCCTTAGTATAGGTTCCTGCTTATGGAAGTCCTGGTGCAAATGATATGAATATTTCAAAGCTTTGTGCCACATAAGCCTATTGTTTTTTAGGAAGGCTCTACCAATTTCAACTGCCAACAAAAGTGTATGGGGATATCTTTCCCATCATCATTTTTTAAAGTTTATTTCTTTTGCAATTTTCATGAGATTGACATTTTAATATGCCTATTAGCCATTTATATTTCTACTCCTAGCCACCCTCTTTATTTCTATAGCAAGTTTAAACAACTATTTTTAAAAGCAACTTTCAGTGATTGGAGACACACTGTGTACCAGCTATTATCCTAGAACTTTCTTTACATTACTTCTAATTGTAGCAAATATCTAGGTGGATAAACGTGACTTGTTATCTCAGTTTTATAAATGATGAAACTGCAGCTCAGAAAATTTAAGTAACTTGCCCAAAGTTATCCAACTGAAAAGTGTTTGAATCAGGATTCCTACCAAGACGGAACAACTCCAGAACTTGACAGGCTTCATCACTAGGCTCCTACAAGTGAAACGATGCAGCTCATTCCATGGAAAACACACACACACACAACAGAGCAACAAATCAGCCTAACCCTCAGCACCATGGTTCCCACTGAGTGAACATCATTCCCGATGTCTTTTTGTGTACATTATAGAGATAGTGGGATGGGGAGAGGCGTGGATGGATGGAAGGTGATGTACGACTGGACACATAGTCTAGTAGGTTGAGAAAAATCTATGAAAATGAAGGAGACAATGCATTTTTAAATAATACTTAACCTCTAACAGAACTTAATTTTATTTTTACAGTTTATCCTGCAAAAGAATTTAGTCTTTGCATAATCATGTTTTTGAATATTTTCTTTTGACGTTTCCCAGAACTGAAAGCAGAAAAAAAATGATCACATTTGTTTTCCTGTACATGTTTACAGTTTCTGGTTCTAACATTTGGCTCTCTAATCCATGTAGAGTTTATTTGGGCACACAGCGTGAGATACAAAGCTAACTTTATTTTTTTTTCTTCTAAAATACTGAATCGATTACCTAGAGACATCCAATGAATGATTCTTTTTTTTTT
>NW_006777784.1:288898-338418 GCF_000442215.2 Lipotes vexillifer
CGGGCCCAGCCGCTCCGCGGCATGTGGGATCTTCCCGGACCGGGGCGCGAACTCGCGTGCCCTGCATCGGCAGGCGGACTCGCAACCACCGCGCCACCAGGGAAGCCCCAATGAATGATTCTTTCCTCCCCTCACTGGCTTATACTCTTTGCCATGTGACATTTACATGAAGGGCTTTTAAAATGCTCTCTTTCCTACTTATGACGCTCATATTTTGTACCGTCTACAACAAATCATCTTAGAGAAAGGATATCACAGAATCATTAGTTTGCCTTTTTTCAGAGAAAAAAGTGGCCATGTAAGCGACAAATTATAGCCCCTAATGTACTGTGATTACATCCTGCTTGTGAAAACACAATATAGGTACAAAAAGGGAGTTGGTGGCCAAGGGGGTCTGCAGTTTGGATACATCAAATTGAGTGGAAACAACAGCAAACCATCTGCAGCAGCAGGGAGACTGGTAATGAAACAATGAGCACCATCGTGATGAGGAATCATCGCTTCCACTGGCAGAAAATGCAGACAGCAGTCCTCCTGATGACGCGCTAGACCAGAGACATGGGTGGGGTAGGGTGACCAGCGTTCCAGAATCATCTGGGGCTTTCTTTGCAAGAAGCACCTCATGCACACACCCCCGTGCTGCTCCCGTATCCCCACGGAAGCCAGGTTGTCAGGGTTCCCGGGTCACATGAGGTTTCATTCCTCCTTTCCTCACTTACTGTGTGTGTGTTCCGACACCTGTGATTTGACCATCCAAGACTAGCAAATTCCAAGAGCGATAGTTTACATGGAAGAGAGAAGTCGTTACTTAGATAGATTTCTTTCCATTTTGCGCCCAAGTTTCATGATCTTCATTGTTCTTTATTTATAAGGACTCCTTTAGGAAAATCATAATTTTTGGAGTGGCTCAAACTGATCTATCAAAAAACATGCACACGGCTTAATTGTAACTTGACTTGTATTGTACTTAACGTGTAATGGAGAAATTGCTTGATTTACTGCTGGTGAGACCCACTTTACAGGTCGGTCCAAATTCCTTCAGAGAAAGCAGGTCTATTTGAAGGAGACAGACACACAGACTTTCAGAGAAGTAAATATTAAACTACCCACATATCATTACATTTTATACTTAGAAATCAATGCATTTTTGTTCATGAGTTTGTGTTGGAATCAAAGCATTAAAAGAACACTTCTCCCTAATTTTCAGTTTTCCACCAGATAAAGATAATCATTTGTGTTTTTACTTCAAGATGCCAGTGACGCGCTACGCGGCTGGATTTCTCCAACCTAAAGTAGCAATGGGAAGTGTTAAGGATGCCTGTTCACTGTGTCGTCCTCTTCCATTTCAGCTCGCAGACATGGGATATCGGAATATTGGACATCTTTGGTTTTGAAGAATTTCAGAAGAATGAATTTGAACAAGTAAGTGAGTTTCTTTTGAAATTTTGTTAACTTGAATGATCTTTTCAACTAATAAGGCATCTCTCTTTAATTCAGTAAAGGCTATTTGCACTATTTCTTGGGAATATGTAACTAAAATAAGGAAATAAGGACTCTGCAGTCCTGTTTTAAATTAATGTTCCAGGTTTGTTGACATAGTCATCTTTTTTTTTTTTTTTTTTTTTTTTGGGCAGGCTGGTGGTGATTGGAAGCAGGGGCTCTGTAGTTTCAATGCTTTTTTTCAGTGCCATCTCTATCACCCACCATCTCTGAGACCTAGAGTCCATTACTTTTTTTAATCTTTTTTTTTTTTTTTTTTCGGGTACGCGGGCCTCTCACTGTTGTGGCCTCTCCCGTTGCGGAGCACAGGCTCCGGACGCGCAAGCTCAGTAGCTGTGGCTCACGGGCCCAGCCAGCCACTCCGCGGCATGTGAGATCCTCCCGGACCAGGGCACGAACCTGTGTCCCCTGCATCGGCAGGCAGACTCTCAACCACTGTGCCACCAGGGAAGCCCCTAGTCATCATTTTTATGTGGTCTTGTAAACTGGCATAATCCTTTTTTTTTTTAAACAGAGGCACTTGTTTTAAAAGACGGCGTTAGATGAAACCAGAGTTATGCTTATGGAAATGCCATTTCAGCAGGGTCAGAGACTCGGAGGGTGTCTCTATTTGAAATCAGTTTGAAGGTCTTTAGAAACTCCAGCCAAAAATCAGGATGGAAATACTTTCTCATGCTAAATGCTCTGATTTGTAGTTTCAACTTTACGTGACATGCGTACATATGACTATGGCCAACTCATAAAAGTACATAACAGAGGTGTTGATTATTTTTAATCTATTTACAATTTAGGGCACTTGTAAAAGCACTAAATTCTTTAGGTATCTTAATAGTATAGTACGAATAGTTTAATCGAATTAAGTATATCTAAAAATTAAGGGCTAAGGGTAGGAATAAAAGTTGCTTTAGCAGAGAAGGAAAACTAAACCTGTAAGATGGTACAGGTGGGAAGAGAGAAAACCATGCTGCATTAAATTACATGAATTTCAAGTATACAGTGTTTAGAGTGGTTACTGGCACTGGGTAAGGAATTAAATAGAATGAGGTTGAAACCCAGTTCTGCGACTTGTACTAGGAGAGCTGTCCTGGCCAAGATGAGGAATCTATAATATCCTTATCTGTAAAGTCAAGATGGTAATAGACCTACGGAGCTGTGAGAGTGAACAAGGTGACTGTTAGGTTCTGGTGTCATTTTCCAGCTCACTGTACACACGTAAGAAATGGTGGGTAGCTACCTTCGCTGCTGTCAATGGCAACACCTGAAAACCTTTTCAGATTTGGCCTTTTTTCCCCTAAAAAAGTGGTTCAGGGTCCTCTGAGTAGATCTTAATCATGCCAACTCACTTAATCTGGGGTGAATCATCGTGAATCATTTCTCTACAAAACTTTACAGGAAGTCTCGCCTAAAATAAGAACAATGAGACCAGAGATTTGTTCTCCCTTCGTGATGCTGTGTCCACGGATTAATGGAAAAGGGAGGACTTTGTGGTTCTATTTATTTACTGCTTATTATTAAGAAAAATAGTGATGAACATAGGAAGAGGGCAGTTGAAAGAGTCACCAGCAGGATGTCCAACAAGAAGCATAGGTCTGCAGGCTGCTTCCGGTGACGGATTTCTCAGTGCAAGTGTTCGAATGTGGTCTGGCAGTCTTATTGATTCCTTCCATTTTTGCGTTAGAAAATATGCAGGCTCGGGTCTCTAGTGAGACTCACGGTTTCTGCATCTCCCGGTTAAGTGACATGCAGAAATCACAAGTGGGAGGGTGTCTGCAAGGGCTGGGCTCCCAACCTCCTGCTCCAGACCCAGACTCAGTATCTATCATGTCTGTGCCGGCAGCTGAAATGTGCAAAACATTTATGTTATCTCCTGATTAAAACTTACTCATTTACTATAATTACGTATACCCCTTATCATTCTTTCTTGCTGTTAAATATTTTAATTATATATTTTAGAATATATTCATGACCTGAGATTTTTATGAACAAAGAATGGCATTTTAGATTTTAGATTTTTCAAATCTAAAAAACAAGTCTCTGTTAAATACTAAGAGCTAGTTTTAGGTACTTATGGGTAAAAGCTCAAGACCAATTTTTAGACCTTGATTACAAAAACAATAAATATTTTTAAAGATGTACCTTTAGTTTGCTTGGCAGGTTTGTCACGCACGTTTAGCAGGTTTGCTTAATTATTGGGCGCAATATACCCAGGGACCATTTAGAAGGATAAAATGATTTTCTTTGTGGGTAGTCCAAATCTCATCTTACAGGGTATTTAGCAAATTCCTAAATTTGCCTGTGAGCTTTCTAAAGGCCATTGATTTGAATGATACATTCTAGATTCTTGAGTTGCTAATAGAATGGCGAACGTCCTCATTTCTTATTCCACTGAAAACTTGCAACAGAATGGTTAGCAGATCAATATTATATTCAGAATCAAACCCAGAAGAATATTAGTGCCTCTATCGGCTATTCAGTAGAACTTCCACGCCCACAGGGCTGCAGTTGGGTGTGGTACCGCGGTGTGTGTATAATAGGAGCTTAACAAATGCGTTTCAACTGATATTTAGAGTAAACTCATAGGGAAAAAACCTTTAGTGGATTTTCTAGGGGCTTCTCTTGCTCAGGAATAAATGTATACTGCTTGACAATCATTCATCCATAAGAAATTTGACGAACAGGGACAATCTGAGGAGACACTAAGAAGGACGCCAAAGCATCAGCACGTCCAACCTCAGTTTGCGCAAGTAGCTCTAAATCATTAGATGGAAGCTTGTGATACTTTAAATGAGAATTTGTTTCAGCTCATAGGAAATGCTAGTCCTGTTTTCCCTGACTTTTAATAAGTCTCTTCTATTCAGAAGAGACTTATTATATATTATATAATATATTATATATTATAAGAGACTAATTTATATATTATAAAAAGATGATTTTTAGAGTAAAAAATGGAATATAATGTATAACTCAACAGCAGTTTAATGCTTCAATGGAGGGGGCGCTAAATTATCTGAGTTCCAAAGTACAATTCCGGAGGCTCTGAATCTGTCGCCCTGATGAGTTATGTAATTACATCATTACCAGGTCTTCTCTGCCACGTGATACTTACATCTCATGAATTCTCATTTCCTTTATTATGTATCTAGCACTATAAACGTATCTCCTAATGCCCTAAAAGAAAAGCCTCTCTGATCACCTCTTCAACTTGACCCAGCCAGGGAATTCCATTTATGATGCTTGATAATCAGAAAGAAAACAGCCAAGACAAAAGTTCCCTTACACATCGCAGTGCCAATGATATTAGAAAAGTGAAAGCGATTCAAGGCACAATGTGGGAAGGAGAGGCAAAAATCCTTTTAGTTCCAGAGACTATTAATATTTAGAAAGCTGAAAAGAAAGAATGAAACATTACTACACACGATGTGAGAATTTGATAAAGTAGCCAGTTGTAAATCAGCGTGCAAAAGACTTTTATATGTTCTGAAAATAGTTTATCAGAAGACATAGAGGGAAAGAAGAAAACATTTACATAGTCAAAACTTAGGAAATAGCCTAAATGAGGGCTAAAATACTCCCGAAGGTTGCATAATTACAGTTAAAAGTGGAAAGATATGCTGCATTCCTAGAAAGGCTTGATAGTACAAAGATCCTGATTCTCCCTAAGTTAATTTATAAATATAACCTGATGCGGTCTCACTACAAATAAATGAAGAATGAGTGACAGAATTAGAGCAAGTCAGTTCTTCAGCTCCTAAGAAGTAATGAATCTATGCAATGAGTATCAATCACAGCTAACACTACAAGAAGGGTGACAGTATACCAGATGCATATCAAGTGTTCTTGCCAAGAAAGAAAGAAAAGAAGGAAGGAAGGAAGGGAGGGAGGGAAGGAGGGAAGGAGGGAAGGAGGGAGGGAGGGAGGAAAGAAGGAGGAAGGAAAGGAGAAAACCTGGATATAATGAAAGGTGTTGATGTAACTACTAATTAACAGAAACTGAGGACAGAGAAACATGATAAACTAAACCACGAGAATTCACTCTGAAAACTCCAGACTGTGAGAAACAGTACAGGAAAAATGACCTGATTTCTTCAACATAAAAAATGCAAGGATAAAAATATAAAAGAACAAGGTGCCTGGTAGATTGAAAGAGATCTAGGAGACAAATAAATCAATTAAATGTATGGACATTATGTGGATCCTGATTTGCTTAAGTATAAAAAATTATGAGTTAATTAGTGTAATGTGAAATCTGGACATTTGACAAAATTTAAAAAAAATTATCCTTGATAGAAATTATGTGACATAAAGGTACTATGGAGATATTTTTTAAAGTCCTTGTAGCTTAGAGAATTATACTAAAATATTTGCCAATTAAATGACACAATGTCTGAGAATTGCTTCAAATGAATTTAATTTTGAGGGTAATATGGAAATGGATAAAGCAGAATTGGCCATGAGGTGGTAATTGTTGATAATTGTTGAAGTTGGTTGATGGCAGATGAGGTTGAGGTTTATTGCATTATTCTCTTCACTGTTGAATATGCTTAAAATTGTCCGTAATATCCATGTACACCTCAGAGATTTGCAGGTTCGGTTCCAGACCACAGCAGTAAAGGGAATATGGCAATAAAGCTAGTCACATGCATTTTTTGGTCTCCCAGTGCATATGAAAATTATGTTTTTACACTATACTGTAGTCTATTAAGTGTGCAATAGCATTACGTCTAAAAAAATGCACATCCCCTAATTATAAAGACTTTATTTTGCTAAAAAACTCTAACCGTCCTCTGAGCCTTCAGCAAGTCTTAGTATAAACATCAAAGATCACTGATCACACATCACCATAGCAGATATAATAATAATAATAAAAGCTGGAAATATTGCAAGGATTACCAGGACGTGATACAGAGACAGGAGATGATCAGTGCTGTTGGGAAAATGGCGCTGGTAGGCTTGCTCGCCCCAAGGTTACTCCAAACCTTCAATTTGTAAAACACACAGTAGCTGCAAAGCACAGTGAAGCAAAGCACAAAAAAATAAGGTATTCCTGTGCTATTTAAAATAGATGAGAAAGCTTTGAGGTTATATAAATTTTAGTAAATGCTAGAATATGTTCTCTCCCAACAGTGGTAAAAAGCTCCAAGCTCTGCAGACTACAGATCTTCACAAAAGGCATAAAGAACAAAGTAGTGGAAACTAATGATTTAATATTCAATAATTTCCCCCAGTTTCCCACTAGACATATAACATGCAGCTACATATAATGAAACTTTTGAAGCTATGGAATCTAGTAAAATTGCCTATCAACAATTTGCTATAAGACTGCAGAGAATTTGAAAAGAGAACACATTTGTTCAAAGTAAAAGCTTTGAAACATTTCCTTGCTTATAAATTCTTTTCTAAAGAGTGAGATTTCCTGGAAAGTCCTGGCGAACAGGACAAGCTTGGGCTAAGTGTTCAATGGTTTGGAAAAAGCCAGATGCCTTGACTTCTAAAGTTCTACAAAAGAAGATTATATAGTGTGTCAACCTCAACCTCAAAAAAACCCCATAAAATCCTTAGCTGTGAAATCACTATCCTAGATATGATACAAAGATAAGTCAAAGAGCATATTAACGACCATCGGTTGAACTCATACCATGTACTGTTGATGTAGATAATTCCATTTTACAGATAGGAAAACTGAGAGTGCTATGGTCTCTGCTCTCTGTAGGAATGTGTTTTATCGGTACCTAGAAGGATGCATTTGTTCTGGCTCATTTGCATCAGGGTACTCTGTGGTTCATTCATTCAATGAGTAGTTTTTGTATATGTACCAAGTTCCAGGCCCTGTACTAGGCACTAAGAAATGTATGGACATTATGGTGAGGTAGGTAGGGTACAAATAGGAGAGGGACCAATTCTAATTGGATATCTTGGGGGAAGGATTAGGAAAACCTTAATGAGGAAGAGGCTGCTATTTTCGTTCCTAGTATGGCAAGTCCCGTGTCTTTTTTTTAATTGACGTATATAGTTAATTTATACAATGTTGTGTTGATTTCAGGTGTACAACAAAGTGATTCATATACACACACACACACACACACACACACACACATATAATATATTCTTTTTCAGATTCTTCTCCATTTTAGGTTATGATAATACAAGATATTGAGTAGAGTTCCCTGTGCTGTACAGCAGGTCCTTGTTATTTACCTGTTTTATCTATAGTAGTGTGTATCTGTTAATCCCAGACTCCTGATTTATCCCTCCCCCACCCTGCTATCCCTTTTGGTAACCATAAGTTTGTTTTCTATGTCTGTGAGTCTATTTCTGTTTTGTAAATAACTTCATCTGTATTATTTTGTTAGATTCCACATGTAAGTGACATCGTATAATATTTGTCTTTCTCTGTCTGACTTACTTCACTTAGTATGATAATCTCTAGGTCCATCCATGTTGCTGCAAATGGCATTATTTCATTCTTTTTTACAGCTGAGTAGGATTCCATTTTATATATATATATATATATATATATGTATGTATGTATGTATGTATGTATGTATGTATGTATGTATATATATATCACATCTTCTTTATCCATTCATCTGTCAATGGACATTTAGGTTGTTTCCATGTCTTGGCTATTGTAAATAGTGCTGCAGTGAACATTAAGTGCATGCATCTTTTCAAATTAGAGTTTTTGTCTTTTCCAGATATATGCCCAGGAGTGGCATATGGCAACTCTATTTTTAGTTCTTGAAGGACCCTCCATACTGTTCTCCATAGTAACTGCACCAATTTACATTCCCACCAACGGTGGAGGAGGGTTCCCTTTTCCCCACACCCTCTCCAGCATTGATTATCTGTAGACTTTTTAGTGATGGCCGTTCTGACTGGTGCGAGGTGATACCTCATTTTAGTGTTTAATCATAGCTCGTGTTCTGATAGTGATAGCTGTTAGGTATCAGTATGATCTGTTTACTGCTCAATGAATTGATCTATGAATATAAAAATATTTTATTGTTAAATATGCAGATTCTCAAATCATGCATACATTAAACATCTAACTCTGTCTTAACACATTTTCTGCTCTCTGATATTGAATTTTCTGAAATCTTTTCAGAAACTCACCAAGCTATTGATAACACAGTTTAAGAAAAATTTGAATAAGGAAATTTTTTTTTTTTTTTACATAGCAGAACCCCAGTATAGTGCTACTAAGGTTTCTATAGAAAGATACACAGAGTAATTAAGTAATGAGATGCTACTTCAATGTACTTCTTATAGTGATATTGGATTCTGTGTTTAAAAATAGTGTGGTTAGAGGTCCTCAGGCTACCAATTTCTGAAAACTTGTTTTGAGGAAATAAAAAATGAACTAGAAGAACGCAGTTTTGACCATGTAAACTGTACATTTAATGACATTTTTTTCTTGAAAGCTTTTAACTTAAACAATATCACCATTTTAGAGCTAAAGAAACCAAGGCCCAGATAATTTAAGTAACTCAGGGAAGGACATATAGAACAAAGATCCGGTTCCAGAACCAATGATCTGCACTATTTCCAGTTTCAAAGGTTCTTTGAAAGTTAGACTTAAAGATTTATTATTATTGTAAATTTTCTAAACTTTAATTGCTTCCCATTCATAAGTATATTTTTTGTATTTCTCTTAAGACACAGTATTATTTATTCTATTAAATACAGAAGCAATAAACTTTGAATAAATTTTATGTGATATTGTTTTTTTTTCCACAGTGGAGTTTTTCACCAAATGCATTTATTTAATCCGAATAAATAAGTGAGAGAATGCAGGTATATCTTCTTCCTTGTAAAGTGAAGGCTGACCTCCTTTTACTGCACTTTTTTGCTTTTTTGGGCTTCACAGACACTGCATTTTTTACAAATTACAGTTTGGGGGCAACCTTTCATCGAGCAAGTCTACTGTCACGTTTTGGTAATCTCATAATATTTCAGATGTTTTCATTACTTTATATTTGTTATGACGATCTGTGATCAGTGATCTTTGATGTTACTAATGCAACTTGCTGAAGGCTCGGGTGATGGTTAGCACATTTTTTTCGTAATAACGTATTTTTTAATTAAGGTATATACATTGTTTCACACATAATGCTGTTGCACACTTAATAGAGTATAGTATAGTGTAAACATAACGTTTACATGCACTGGAAAACCAAAAAATGCATGTGACTTGCTTTATTACCATATCCCTGTTATTGTCATGGTCTGGAACCAAACCCAAAGTATCTCTGAGGGCTGCTGCACCAGGATGGTTAAAAGGAAGTGTTACAAAATGTAATAGGGAGAATATATGGATTTGAAAATGTATATCGGGTCACTTTAGAGAAGAGTGAATTGAGTTCTTTTAATGACAACTAACCAGGAAGAAACTCAGCTTTCCAGCAGTGGCTGTGCAGGTGCAAAGCCCCCAATGTGCTGACTACGAATATGGTTCCATTTAGTTTTCTGCTAATACTCACCAGGGGCTACAATTTCTAGAGCCCCTGCTATGAGTCAGATGCTTTTCTTGTATGATCACTAGCTCCTGCAGCAACCTTCTCAAAAAGCTAAGGGACGTCCCAGAAGCCTTTGCGGGGCCATGTGGGAATTCAGACGCAAACCCATCTGGTCCCAAAGCAGTGCTCTTTGTGCCGTTTTCTTTCTTCCTTTGACACCTCAGGACCAGGGCTCTGCAGTCTGTGATTTTTTTCCAGTATCTCTAGGCTTTGCATTTAATCCTGGATAATGACAGCTCTTTGAAAAAGACAATTATTTCAGTAGCATTTGTACTTTTCAATCTGAGGTTAGCAGATTGTTACGTAGAAAATGGCAAGAAAATTAGCCAATAGGTTTATTGTTGACTGACCCCTTCAGTCAGTCCCTCAAATCCCTGAACGGCGGTGGTTTTTATGTTAAAGGAGATTATAGGCATGAGTTACACGCATTAAAATATTGGATTTATTTTATGAATCTATGTTGCACTGAGTAATAGAATCCCTAAAAGAAATGCTGGAGAGAGAGAAAGTGTTTTTTTTAAATCTGTGTAAAACCGGTGTCTTTATTCCTGTGAAGTAACTGCCACCTCTATTAGCTTAAAACCTGTTGCACAGAGTTTGATTTGAAAAAATCTCAAAGAGAAACCAGGGGAGGAAAGGGTGTTTGGTTCCTTTAAGAAACAGTAATCTACCCAAAAGGAGTGGAAGGTAGTTTGGTTTTGGAAAACCAAAAAACAAACAAGAGCAGAAGCAGGTCCCCGCAGTGCCCTGGGCCCGGGATCTGGGAATGAGGCTCCCGACACAGGACTCCAGCAAGGGAGCAGCCCTTCCACGCCGTGTTCCCCAAGCATCAGGCTCCTGTATTTATGGAATAATATCAGGGTCTTTATCCGTGTCAAGTCAAGATAGACGGTGCCGGGAGAAAGGGAACATGTCCTTTCCCACACAGGGATGGAGAGAAGAAAGGCTCTGCAATAATAGGAATTTCAAAGAAGGCAAAATACACTATAGAAATTTAAGGCTGAAACAGATCGGAGACATACTCTTCCCTCATCACCCCTACCCCTGCCATTTTATAGATAAGGTGCTGAAATCAGGAATGACCGATTGGTTGGGGAAACTATATACAGTAGTCTCGAAACCCAAAGAGGCGTTCTTCAAAAGAGTAAGTTGGAGATGCAGAGTACACTTGACACAATGAAGGCCCCAGAAATGGCCCCTGCAGAGGATACTATTGGCTTGGCTTAGTGTTTAATAGGCTTCTCTTGTGTTGTTTTTTAGACGATAGTAATTGACATCTCATGCAGTTAATGTTCTGCTGAACGTATTTGAGAAATACTGAATATCTGAAACCTGACCTCATTCCTGCCCCATCAGATAAAAATGGGTCAGCAGACATTTGGTCTTGTCCAAAACCTCCATAGGACATTTAGTTCACATGAAAATGTCCTTGACATTTGGTCCTATCCAAAATGTCCTTGAGTATATTTAGTCTATGCCAAAAGGTTTTGCACAGGACCAAATAAATGTCAAGGACCTTTTGGCATGGACCAAAGGTCTTACCGGCCAGATATCTGAAGGACATTTTGGACAGAAACAAACGTCCTTTAATATGTAACTGTATGATATATGCATCATGTGCATATATGCATGTGCATGTGCATGTGTGTGTGTGTGTGTGTGTGTGTGTGTGTGTGTGTGTGTGTGTGTGTGTATGTAAGCTGATGAGGAAATCAGGTAATGGATTCTGTATGCCATCATCTATCTCAGTGTGTTCAATCATGTCTCCATGTTAGAATCACCTGGAAAGCTTTCAAAATATATCAGTGCCTGGGCCCTACTCTGATTTAATTGGTTTGGGGTCAGGCCCAGACATCAGCCTTTTTTAAAAGCTCCCGGTGAATTCTAATATTCAGTAGGATTTCGAATCCCTGTCTAACGCCTGGAGCTCTGTCTTCAACTGGAGTGAGCTTCAATTAATCTCCACTTTAATTCTGTGATGCATACATCATGCTTTATTATATTTTTGCTTCAGATAAATTTCACTGAGTAATGAAAATAAAGGGAGAACAGTTGGTGAAAATTTACTCAAGAAATTAATTTTGTCATTAATACAAATGATAGGCCATCTGGATAAGCAATGATAGTCTGTTACTAAAGAGTGTTTTCAAAGGGTGCATGATTTTTATTATTAAACCACTCAGCAATGGCACCTAATGTACAAAGCATGTATTTTAATCAGAGAAGGTGCATGCTAATTGAACAGCTCTTAATAACTGTTCATTATCATTTATGAATACCTACCTTTTACCCACATTCAAGTCTCCTCTGAGGAATACGTGGGAATTTAATGAAACCCCAGCATAATTCCGATGGATAGAGTTAAAAAGTAAAAATAATGATCGTTTTGCATTGAAGTCAGTGATATACTCAATTATTGATGGAGATTTATGCTTCTAGATACATAAACTAATTTGCCTTACAAATCTTTCATCTTTCTCTGATGGTGTTTCAACACACCCGCATATGCACACACAACACAGACAGCTCAGTGAAAATAAACCAAGAATGTGCAGGTTTTTGTCCTGATTTTGGCCACCATTTGGTTGGCGGGATATATTTTTCCACTTGCCAGCAAGGTGCCTGCCACAGGGCGATATGTCCGCATTCGTCCCCTCAGCTACCTTTCCTGGCAGTTCTGAAGTTCATGCTATTAGCACTTCTTTTATATTTTAACTTTTGTTCAAACAGTGAGTGCTCTGAACAGTTTAGAGCAGGGAGAAAGGCAAACTGTTTTAGTAAAAAAGTTTAATGTACGCCTTGCTTCAAAATGAGTTTGAAAAACAGCCTACTTCAAACTCCACGCGTTCCCGGTGATTTCCTCTAACACCCAGCTTCGCTCGCCTCTCTTAGAAATGCAGGTCCACCTTCAGTTTCAGGAAGCACCCCTGTCAAAAAAGCTACAAGTCAAAAATCACTCCACAGGCTGCTCAGTTGTACACATCTAGCTGGAGTTTTCCTTGGGATTTTAATAAATGACTTCTTTCTCCCCAGAATACAAAGAACACAATGTACAATTAAAGTTTCAGATATATTGTAAGGATCACCCCATGTCTCCAAGCCCCACCGGACACTGCAGCTTAAAAATAAAGCTTTACTTAAAAAGTAAAGCTCAGGAGGGAAGCTATATATGTTTTATGAATCATTTTGACCAGGAAAGCATTCATCTGAGTTGCTCTGTTCAGAAGCACAGGCCAAATCATTTTTTTGTTATGCAAAGTTTGGTCCTCTGCTTTAGACTTTCCTTCCTGGGGAAAAAAAAAAGGAGGGAAAAAAAAAAAAAGGACTAGAAGCCCTTTTCCAGCTCTTTCTCGTGACTGCGGGTTTACCCACATTCACACTTGACATCACCATTCTTACTAAAACAGTGGATCAATTCAGTGAAGCCAATATTCAGTTCAGTAAAATATTAGGAAACAAAACCAATTAAAATGTCTAGTTTTTATTATAAAAATGCTTGAGTCAGCTGAAACACTACAGCCAGGTTTATATACAGAGATGGTCAGATATAAAGTCAGAAGCAAGAAGATTTAGTCAGTTGTCATCAAAAATAATTTTTGTAACTGCAGAGCTGAGCTCTGTTCTGAATGCAAAATGATAAGAGAATTATATTTTACAATTTATGTGTCCTATTTTATATAATTTATATATTTTATAATAATTATTATATTTAATGTGTTTGAGACGTCCACATCTACCTAGGCATTTTCAATTAGAGCATCTCAAGATGAGGGGGAAGATAAGTGTCATATAATTTGGATATTTCTTCTGCAGTAGAGAATCAGCCGTCGGTGGTCTTATTTCAGAATCCTTTATCAGAGGTTTTTATTTTTTCCTGCAGTAACAGACATCATGTTATTTTCATGGCTTCTCCGTTTATTTCTTGAGTAACCTATTTCCCAAAATATATAACATTTAGCCACACTTTCCATAACTACTTTTAAATCAAACTGCTGAGATGTAAGATCTATTTGTGTTGTTTTAAATGATTCAATGCATATTTTAATGTCAAAAAGTTTGAAAAATTACAATTGTGTGTATCATCTAATCAAAGAGAATCTTTTCCAGTGGTTTCATTTCATAATGGAGTCATTTATTTTCTGTACATTTACTGTAAATATTTCACTCCAAGTTGAAGAAATTTCTTTATAGCATTTCTTAATCTTTGGTAAAGAAATTATCTCAGGACTAAAGGAGTTTATCACATTATTAGATGGGAGGAAGACCTCAAAATATTATTTTTTAAGCAAATTGAATATTTTAAAAAATTTTTCATTTCTACCCTAACAACAATTTTCAGAAATTTCTGTTTTTCATTTATGATTAAAATGACAGCAACAAGAAAATGTATTCTTTCACAGTGGGCTACTACTAAGGACAGATGCCACACAGTTTTATAGAAAATGACTTGTCTTTCCAGAATCCTTCCTAGAGATTAATACACCATAAGTAAGATTAACATAGATCTTGATCTACTGATATCACTTAGTTTTTTTTTTTTTAACAACTTTATTGGAGTATAATTGCTTTACGGTGTTAGTTTCTGCTGTATAACAAAGTGAATCAGCTATATGCGTATACATATATCCCCATATCTCCTCCCTCTTGCGTCTCCCTCCCACCCTCCCTATCCCACCCCTCTAGGTGGACACAAAGCACGGAGCTGATCTCCCTGTGCTATGCAGCTGCTTCCCACTAGCTATCTGTTTTACATTTGGGAGTGTATATATGTCCATGCCACTCTCTCACTGCGTCCCAGCTTACCCTTCCCCATCCCCATGTCCTCAAGTCCATTCTCTACGTCTGCATCTTCATTCCTGTCCTGCCCCTAGGTTCTTCAGAACCATTTTTTTTTTTTTTTTTTTTAGATTCCATATATATGTGTTAGCATATGGTATTAGTTTTTCTCTTTCTGACTTACTTCACTCTGTATGAGACACTCTAGGTCCATCCACCCCACTACAAATAACTCAATTTCATTTCTTTTTATGGCTGAGTAATATTCCATTGTATGTATGTGCCACATCTTCTTTATCCATTCATCTGTTGATGAACACTTAGGTTGCTTCCATGTCCTGGCTATTGTAAATAGAGATGCAATGAACATTGTGGTACATGACTCTTTTTGAATTATGGTTTTCTCAGGGTATTTGTCCAGTAGTGGGATTGCTGGGTCGTATGGTAGTTCTATTTTTAGTTTTTTAAGGAACCTCCGTACTGTTCTCCATAGTGGCTGTATCAATTTACATTTCCACCAACAGTGCAAGAGGGTTCCCTTTTCTCCACACCCTCTCCAGCATTTATTGTTTGTAGGTTTTTTGATGATGGCCATTCTGACCAGTGTGAGGTGATACCTCATTGTAGTTTTGATTTGCATTTCTCTAATGATTAGTGATGGTGAGCATCCTTTCATGTGATATCAGTCAGTTTTGATGGGACAATTCAAGGGGATGAAAGTGTTAGATTGTATCAGGTATAAGGAAGGAAATATGTTTCAGATGATATTTAATTACTGAATTCCAGCCCTTCCTTTGCCAGCTCTCATGTGCAGAATTTATGGTTCTGTATCCATATTCAAACTCTTTTTGCCTTAACAATCAAGCATTTAAAGTTAAATGTCCTATATGGTATGTTCTCAAATGAAGTGACTATATTTTTAATATTTTTATATTCAGGGAGTTGATCCACAAAAGTGTGAGTTTATTTAGGAAACATTTAGTTTTAAATTTAAAGAACTCTCAGCTTTGCATATATCTCATGAAATCTAGTTATCAGGGAGCAGAGGGGGAAAGCTCTGGTTAACCACTGGCCAAATCAGATAGCAGGAAGAAAATGCAAAAAATTTCAGAGATCGTGGATGGAGTGGTTGAGGAAGAGACGATGCAAAAAAAGGGGGATTTTGCAAAGTTGGAATAAATTCACTCAAGGTCTTCAGGTTTTAACATAGCTTCCAAGACAGCAGCAATGTGGCATAGTTATTTTATTTTTAACATTTTTTTCAGGTTTAAAAAAGGAGGGTTTAGTTAACTATATACCAGAATGAAGCCAGACAGGGCAGGGGGCAAGGAGTCACCGGAAAGCACAAGTCCCCTGCGGCCCTCCCCTTTCCCAACCTGCTAAATAGCTAAATAGCTGGAACCAGGTCCCAGTGACAGCCGGTCCCTCCAGGCCCCTGGACACCCAGCTCCCTGGGTCCTCAGACTGCAGTCCACCTGCTGCAGACAGGCACTGGCCAGGGCTGGGACAATCAAGGGGACATTCGGACAGACACATTTTTGGGGGTTGTTTTATGTCAAGCTATTTAATTGGGAATGGGAGATACAGATAACAAGTTTCCCTCTTTCTTGTTAATTTTCTTAAACAGAAGATCTTATCTTGTAATAGAATGCAGTAGGGAAGCTTATTCAGTCTACAGACATTCACTGATCACCAGATTTACAGAAACCATCTTTTACTATGAAACAGAGAAACAAGAAAAAATATTGGAAACAAGGGCAGTCGCCCTGGGCCATCATTTCTGACCTGGAGCTAAGAATTATTTTGGTTTTTCTTTGTGTGTCAATATATGGTATTTAGATCTCATTTAAATATGTTATTTAAATATCGTATTTGGTATATTTCTACTATACTCCCCACTTATTATATTAATAGTGAAATATCGACGTATGTTCATCATCCAAATAACGTGACTACATTAGGTCGTAAGAGCGTCTACATTTTCAGGTCTCCAGCTTCTTATTCCATCAGGGTAGTCCCGCGTCTGCAATCCTGTTACTCTCCAATCACCCTGTTTCTGAAGATGTTTGAGCTGCCCCTACTTACTCAAAAAATTCTGGTCCTGGCAAGAGCTAAAGAATAGAACGTTTCAGCAAACCATTCCAGCCTCAGGACGAGCTCCCTCTGTGTGCTGACCCATGCGCTGCACTCCAATATGTTGCTTCTTTTCTTCTCTGAAAAAATTTCCCTCTAAGATTTCTTTGTGTCCCTAGAATCTCATAAATTCCCATCCTCCCAAATAGCTAGGTCTGTGAGAAAATGGAAAACTATGCGTGTGTTATTCTTAATTTATTAGTTGCCACACCCTTATGGTCAGGCCTAGACCACCTATATGGAGAATTAGGGCATTTCTGGTGTTGGTTATCGGGGGTGACTTGGCTTGCTGGTTGGAAGCTGGAATGTAAGGGCTGCTCTTATGTGTCCAGGAGAGAAGCCATGAGCTCCCAGCAGAGGGACAGGAATGTCTGGGACGAGTCCTACTTAGCAGGTGTTGTGATGGTACCAGACCTGGGGAAGAATTTGGGCACGTGGACAAGAGGAACCCAGGGCGGTCTCTCTTTTTTCGGGTGACTATTCCAGTCTTGTGCGATTTACAATAACTTTGGCATTTACTTTGTATAAATACATCCCATTTCACATTAAACATAATCCTAAATATTGTTCCCTTTGCAAATGAGATCTGATTTCCATTTACAAACGCTTTATCGGTAACTTCGATTTATATAAATTATTCATATTTAATTATTTTCAGTGAGTTACAGAATTCTAAATATTTCTAAGTGACTCTGGATTCTACCTAGTTTAACATAGTGCAGATGGGGGAACAGGATGGTCTGTGAAACTTCCTGAGCTCACAAAGGTAGTAGGTGTAGAGATGGGTGACAGGAGGCCCTGGGCGGAGTGCTGGACCACTCCAGGATGGAGTCAGAGAAGGAGATGGACAAGGGGTGGCCAGTGAGGTAGGAACCAAGGGAGTGGATGTCCTGGAAGACAGCGGAGGCAGTGCCCTAGGGAAGCAGAGGAATCGGCTGTAGATATCACTGGGAGGTCAAGGAAAATGAACACGGAGGGTTGAACGCTGGATTTAGAAATGCACATATCACTGGTGACTTCTAGGAAAGCCATTTTGGTGGAGCAGTGATGGCAAAAATGTACTGGCGGGGTTTGAATAGTGGGGAGGACAGGAATTTGAGAGAAGAAAAGACAACTCTTTTGAGGTTTTTGTTATTAAAAAAAATAAAAAGCAGAATATAGGAGAATAGCCCAGGGGGAAAGCAAGACTTCATCTTGGCTAGATTTGTGTTATTTTATTTTATTTTCTAATATCTTAAGATATTTTTAAGTTAAGAAATTAAAACTGTAAGAAATAACACATTTGTTAACAAGTGTTGGTGGGGTGTGGAGAAAAGGGAGCCCTCCCACACTGTGGGTGGGAATGTAAATTGGTGCAGCTACCATGGAAAGCAGTATGGAGATTTCTCAAAAAACTAAAAATAGAACTACCATGTGACCCTGAAATTGCACTCCTGGGTATATACCTGAAAAAAACAAAAACACTAATTCGGAAAGATACCTGCATCCCAGTGTTCATAGTAGCTTTGTTTACAATTGCCAAGATATGGAAATATGGAAGCAACTTAAGTGTCCATCAAGAGATGAATGGATAAAGAAATATATATATAATATTTGTTGACAAGGGCCCAAATATATATTCCTTTTGGAAATATTTTTGAAATACTCAAATATATTGTAGACCCCAAATTTGTAAGTTAATGCTGTAATTATACTTCTTGTTGTTTTTAACGTGCTCATCTTCAGGTGCGTAATCAGACCATATGAAGTCAACAGCATCAAGTGAAGCTCTTTACTTTGGCTTCTCGGGACGACTGTAGTGCGGCATCTAGATACACTAACTGTGCTGACCGTTCTTGAGTCAACATTTCACTGGTCTGAAATGTGTCCTGGAACCATGAATCTGCATGCCGAATCATCTTGTGAATTGTTTCCTTTTTCCCCACAATAGCTCTGTGTCAACATGACCAATGAGAAGATGCACCACTATATCAATGAAGTGCTTTTTCTACAGGAGCAAACAGAATGTGTACAAGAGGGAGTTACCATGGAAACGGCTTATTCTCTTGGTAACCAGACTGGAGTTTTGGATTTTTTTTTCCAGGTATTCACATTATATAATTAGATACTTTACAGGATGCATGCATTTAAATATACTGGAGAGAAAGAACTTTCTTTCACGGGGCCTTATTTTGAGGATATCTTTATGGGAGGCTCAGCAATTTCTAATTTACTTATAATCTTTCAGTGTTGATTGAGGAGCACACGACCTTTCTCTGAAAGGGCATTTGAAGGATTACCAATTGATTAAAAAGACAACAAGTATCAGATCATTTTGTTGTAAAAAATATTCAGCTGCAGTTATGTCGCTAAAACTCTCCTCTTGGCATAGTTATAAATACCCATTGTCCAAATATAATATTTTATAAAGTAACTCTAAGACTAGCAAGAGCATAAAACAAATTCAGCAGAATCTTGTTTGTCTCCAAATTTCTAAGTCTGAATATGGAAAACCTCGGCAGAAAAAATATATATATATACGTACATATCATCTTAGTATTTCTGCAGGTGTTTTTGCTTATCTTTATTGTTTCTACCTTACAAAGCAAGAATCTTTGCCTCAATATCGCCATCACAAAAACAAAAATCTATGGCACAAACATCAGTCTCTATCTACTAATATAAGGCTTTATATAGATTCACCAGTAATATTTCTAAAACACTTGAACATTGTTTAAAACTGATACCATTTAGCTATTGAGGAGAATAGTATATAATTTTCTATCCTTTATTTTTATAAATGTATATTTACAAATTACTTTATTCATTTTCCAAATATGTGCAGTGTTCTTGTTTCTGGTACCAACTTGTCAACATTCCTTGTTTTAAGTACAAAAGAAGTTCTCTTCCTCCAGAAAGCCCTCCGTCATCATGACACAGATAGTATACAGTTTACCTCCTTAAGGTTATAAGATGGGTTGACAGTAATATATACTTACCTGTATATGGGAAGCCTTGGGTACCCACTACCCCACTACTCGCTTGCTGCTATGTCCTTGACTGCTAAACCGCGGACAGCAGAATGAAGTTATTTCTGTCTCTTTGGTTAACATCCTTGGGGTCTCATCGTTGGAATGGTTATTTCAATAGTGGGCCCTCATCAGTATGAACTGGAAATGTCAGTGGATATTTCTGCTGCCACTCCTCTTTGATACCCCCCAAAATGAAATGAAAAGACATGCCAAGTATAGGGTGAAACTTGCATTTTTGCCTATAAATAGGTAGGTCTGTATACCAGAAAGAAAACATACAACTTTTCTGTAGTTGGAAATGTTCTTAAGGTGAGAATATACATTTTAACAACGCCAGTGTTTTAATGACTTTAAACTACACTTATTTATTTTCAGTTCCTCTAATCAATAAATACTACTGAGAACCAACACGACATCAGAGGTTTGCTAGGTGGTGCGGATACAGCAATGAACAAAAATAGACATGTATCGATAATAAAGACGAATTTATTTTCTCAGTGCTTGTATGAACGTGATGAGGATGTAAACGGTATGCATGAGCAGTAACAAAGATAGCAAATTGAGTAACAGAAGGAAAAAACTCTCTCTTCTTAACTTCCAGAAGCCTTCTGGATTTCTCTCTTTACTGGATGAAGAAAGTCAAATGATTTGGTCAATGGAACCAAGTCTTCCCAAAAAGCTACACAGTCTTCTAGAATCCTCAAACACAAATGCAGTTTACTCCCCCATGAAGGATGGGAACGGGAACCTTGCCCTCAAAGACCAAGGCACAGCTTTCACCGTTATGCACTACGCAGGACGGGTGAGTTCGGAGAACTGAGCAATTTATGGTACGCGCTAATGGGCCAAAGGTCTTAAGAACAAGCCTTAAAGGTTTTGATGTTTTCGAGTTTTGATTGTTGAAACTGGGTGAACAGCCCACGGAATGTTTCTTTCCTAAGCCCGATAAGGACTTAGCCTTTCAGAATGTGGGTGAAGACGCCCGTGGTATGATTCTTCTCGTAACGTTTCCATATTTATAGGTTAATACGAGCAAGAGAGACCTGGATTTAATACAAGAGCTCTTCTGTGAAATTTAGGATATTTTCAAAATCGAAACAAACGTTGGACATCTGAGTTTACTTACCCTCAATATAGTTGTCGGTATTAAATTACGTTTCCTAAACCTAAGGAAGAAAGCAACTCTCCGATCCCTCTCTGTTGCCTAACCTGCTTTGTAAAACATGCTTCCTTCTCCTAATCCTTCAAGGACCGACTCTTATCTGTCTAAAACGTGTCACAGTCCTGAGGCCAGCCTCCTATTGGGCTTCTCCGAGCTGGTCCCTGTCACTTCTTCCAAGGCTTACCTGCCACAGCTCTCCTCTGCAAAACCCCTGTTCAGGTCCTTTTTTTCCCATCCACTCCCTGTTTCCCTGCGGATCCCGCCCCCTACGCGTGACGCCTCTTCACACTCGAGCTGGAAACATCCTCCCTGTCTTCTTCACAAGGTCAGATTTTATCCATCTTTTAATGCTCACATCCGCATCCCACCTAATCTCCGATCCAGCTTCCATCTCTAGTTAATTCTTCCACTTTTGAATCTGTAGCCTCCAGACTTTCCTCCCTGTTTGGGATGTAACACAAATAACATTATTAGGGGGTGAAACCCCTAGTCACTCTCTCACTCTCAGTGTATTTCAGTTCACTTCAGCCGGTGTTTACTGAGACTCTGCTATATGCCAAACCCAGGGCACTAGAGGATCAAAGATGAATAAACCATATTTCTTGCCCTCAAACGTGTCACAGTCAAGTAAGGAAAAGGAAAGTTAACAAATACGTCCGCTATAATTTGCTCATAGTAATATTAGTCATGTTAACAAAATTCTCTGTTACCACAAAGAAGAAAGAATTTATTGGGCTCCAAAAAAAGAGTGTAGAAATGTTTTCAAGAGGAGGTAAAATGTGACCTTGGCCTTTAAGGGGGATGCTGAGCTGCCTGAGACTGCGAGGCAGGAACATCCCAGTAAAGACAAGGGCTTTCGAAAATGAATGAACCGTGCGTCTGTCTGGATTTGGTTGCAAAGGACAGAATCCTGTGTAGCTGTTCAAGCAGAAAATAGCTTCAGTGCGGGAAAATCACTGTCGGGGGGACTCTAAGTTGAACTTTCAAAAATGACCTTAAAACCACCCCACAGGACAGGGCTCCCTCTGTAGTTAGGGCCACGTCTTTGATCAGGAAGCCTGCAGCCTGATTGAGAAACTGCTGCTACAGGTACTGACTCCCAGTAACTGCTGCCACCTAAACCAGTAAGAGGCCCATTCCCCGGCACTCAACAAGGAAGAGTCAGTGGCTGAGCCCGGGGCCTTCAGTGCTGGAGAAAACCAACATCTCCTGGACGTGCTCACCAGGTAAAACACAGACACAGCAGAAATGCAGCCTCCACCACTTCCACTTTCTAAATCTCGGGCAGCAGTTCAGACAGGTGGAAGCTGCAGAACGAGCGAACCCTAGCTGCAAGGGAGTCTGGGAGAAGTAATATTCGCACTTTCCAACATCTGAAGGACAGGAAGTGACCAGGATAAACCTAACACTCCGCCATTTCCAGCCACATCGTAGTTGGGAAATGGTACCAGACGTTTGGTCAAGTGTATGGAGGTTGGTAGGAGAAAAGTCTAGGAAGGTTGTTTGTGGTGAAATCATGAATAAATATGCATGTACGCCTCAGGACTTTGTCCTCTTGACAGTGTTAACTTATCGGATGTTTTTAGACAGGGTGGGGGATGAAGTGAGAAAACCAGAGGACATGATGTAGGTAGGTTGGGAAGAAAGGAAGGGGGATAATGGAAACACTCCAACAAGGACTGCGTTTGAGCCAGAGCGGCAGGACAGAGTGGTGGCATTCCCAGGGAAGAGTGAGTGACTGAATGTGTGGAACCAGGGAGGGGACACAGCTGGAGATGACCCCGAGGGCCGCACCCTGTTGACTGATGGAGGTTATTTTAGGCCAATCAAGAAGAGAAATCCCGGAGAAGGAGGCTGTTTGGAAGGAAAGATATTCCACTTTAGATGTTTGGAATCTGAGGTTTTTAATGGAAATTCCCATGAGATGCTGAAAATACTTGACACTGGGAGGCTGGCTGTTTCTAGAAACCTAGTCATAGTTTGGGAAATGTGTATAATTGCACGTGGAGAAGCGGGAGAAAGTTGTTAGTAGGAGAGAAAAGTATCACAGAAACGAAGAGAAAAGAGACGTCCGGGTCAACAGGAAGTGAGCCTTGACAGGACACTTAGGCCAAGGAACACCTTTGTGAGAAGTTCTGGTGGGACGGTGATGTGATGGCTTAGTGGATGTGGGGAGGAAGTCAGTGGATGATTTTATATAATAAGTAGATACTCTCAGAAATTATCAACTATCCTTTAGAGTTGAGAGATTTAGCCTTTACATTTTTTTTTATGACAGTAGCAGTCTTTTAGTCCTATGTGCAGATTTTTTAATCTATATTTTCTTTATATTAAGAATTTCCTAAAGAATATAGAAACAAAGATACTTGCATAATAAAATAACATGTTATTTTACTTTTCAATTCAAATGTTAGAATACTTTTCAATTCAAAAGCTTTTGTGTCAGAATTCTTTTTATTGAGGTACAGTTAATTTACAATGTTGTGTTAGTTTCAAGTGTACAGCAAAGTGATTCAGTTACACATAAATATATATATATATTTTTTCAGAATTATAGGTTATTCTAAGATACTGAGTGTAGTTATTCTAAGATATTGAGTATAGTTCCTGGTGCTGTACAGTAGGTCCTTGTTGTTTATTTTATATATAGTAGTGTGAATCTGCTAATCCCAATCTCCTAATTTATCCCCTGCCCCTTTCCTCTTTGGTAACCATAAGTTTGTTTTCTATGTCCATGAGTCTATTTCTGTTTTGTAAATAAGTTCATTTGTATCATTTTTATAGATTCCACATATGTGATGTCATATGATATTTGTCTTTCTCTGTCTGGCTTACTTCACTTAGTCTGATATTCTCTAGGTCCATCCATGTTGCTGCAAATGGCATTATTTCATTCTTTCTTATTGCTGAGTGATATTCCATTGTGTATATGTACCATATCTTCTTTAGCCATTCATCTCCTGATGGACATTTTATTATGCAAGTATCTCTGTTTCTATATTCTTTGATAATCCCCAGTGCCTGGGAGAGTATCTGGCACATAAAATGCACCAATAAATGTTTGATGAATAAATGAATTATTTGACACTTAAAAAATAATTTATTGAATTCATAGGATTTAGTTGAAAAATTACAATAAGTTATAACTAATGATTTTGGAAAATTATTTTTCTGTAAGTTTCATGGAAGCTATCTTCAGTCGGTATATACCTGACCCGCTTTGTAAGTCTGTTCGTCTTGTATCTTGAAGATATACTAGATGTTCAGTAAGTGAAAATTGCATTAAACTGAATGGTACCAAGCTTTGGAATAAAATTTTGCTTGCTAATTATTGTGTGTTTGCATTTAAAAAGTATTCTACAAGCACCTAGTAAAATGTCAGTGGTTTTAAGAAAATCTGGGGAAAAACAATGGAGAGTTTGAGTGAATGGAATCATTTCACTGAGTTCTGATAGCAATAAAGCAAAGCAGAGAAAGCCCGTTGATTAGTTGCCACATAGCTAAAGCCCTGTGGAATCACGAAATTTCCTGTAAAAGCACCTTTATATTTTAAAGCAGGATTTTCCATAATTGGAGTCAATTTTGTGGTTTTATAAAAGTCTTTCATTTCACTGAGATGTACTAAAGAGTCTTAGCCCAGGGACTCCCTGAGGACTCATTCACATGTTAAAGTATAGATTCTATGTAATTTGTGGCAATATGTCAAGCCATATGCCATTCTAATCATCAGATGTAACTTTGTATACTTAAATTTTGAGCTATTGCATTTTCAAGGAAAGCAGCACTTTCTGCATTTTACAAATCAGGAGACGTAGCAAAGAGCTAATTGGCTTAAAATCAGCAGGCAGGGTCTATTTTGGGCAGTAGGATGACCAATCCTGAATAGCTCTTTGATGATAAAGTTGATCCCAGAGGAGACCTCAATGACTTTGGGGTTCGTGGGTTTGTTCGTAGTCTCCTCTTGTCCAGATGGATGTGCTAGAGAGTTCTTATCATCACTTGCCCCTCCATGCCTGGTTTACCTAGTTTTGTTAGTAAAAACATGCCATATCTCATAGGAAGGGCAGTCATTACTGCTGGTGATGATATTGACATCCAGCCTCCTGCCCCAGAGACCCACACATCTGACTGTTCTGCTCTGACTGCAAGACCCTGCCATGCTTCTGAATCTCATTTGGAGCAGAGGCTCAGAAGTCCTTTTAGAAATGTTTAAGCAACATTATTTAAATTATAGCTGACGATCTTCCCTAAACACATTTGAATTTTTCATTACTCATAGGAGCGTAGTGTATTTTCCAATCTCCATTACAGAAATATTTTAAAGTAAATGGGATGAGGCTGTGCATGAAATATTAACAGAGTCTCACTAATGAGCATGAATTTGAATTAAAGAAGCTGTGAGTTGTGTGTTTTTTTATCGTTGTTATTTGTTTTAGAAAATTTTAAACCGTATATGGGGTTACCTGTTTTAGGAATTGCTCTTAAACTTCTTTTAGTGATTTACATGATGGATAAGCATTAAATCCAGAAGTGTGTCTAATTTTATTGGCTTTTAAAATTAAGAATCTTGAAGGAAAGAAGAATTAGGATTTGGCAAAAGACGTTGGCTCTTAGGAAAGTTGAATTTCCATGAAGGTGATTGCTAAACTCTAATAGAAAATAGTATTTTGAAGTTCCTACATTTCTTTTTTTCCTGCGGCACGCTGGCCTCTCACTGCTCTGGCCTCTCCCGTTGCGGAGCACAGGCTCCGGACGCGCAGGCTCAGCGGCCACGGCTCACGGGCCCAGCCGCTCCGCGGCACGTGGGATCTTCCCGGACCGGGGCACGAGCCCGCGTCCCCCGCATCGGCAGGCGGACTCCCAACCACTGCGCCACCAGGGAAGCCCTGAAGTTCCTACATTTTAACACGAGAAAAGGAAATCGATTAAGATAGTAAAGCAATCTGAAGTAATAAAAGTTAAATTCATGAAAACAGAGGTCAAGATTAATAGCTATAAAATATATGACACTTACATATTTGACCTTCTTTGGTATCTGCTCGTAAGGTCTTTGTCTGAACGTTGTTTATTATGATCATTTCTTTTTTGGCATGAAGTGATTCTTTGGGCATCTCAGATAAGTGTCCCATTGTATGACTGGCCTTGATGGTTTATATGAATCATCCTGGTGGGGTTTGCTCTTACCTAAGGTGACGTGCCTGTGTTTTAGCCTCCTTCTGTCTCCAAACCCATAAGTATCGTAGTGGATGGAATGGTGCCTGCCCCACACAAAAGACAGGTCCTCAGGCTCATGCCTAGAACCTACGACTGGGATCTTATTTGGGAAGAGGCTCTTTGCATGTGTAATTAAGTCAAAGGATCTTGAGACAAGAAGGTCTTCCTGGATTAGCTGTTGAGCTCTAAACCCAGTGACAAGTATCCTTAGAAGAGGGGGGCCGAGGGAGATTTGAGAGAGAAAAGCAAGTGGAGACCAGAGTGATGCTGCCACAGGCCACCAGAAGCTTGAGGAAGCAGGGAAGCAGGGCAGGGATGCCAGGTTCCAGAGTGGTTGCTGTGGTTACAGCAGCCCCAGGAAGCTAATGCACGTGTTCGTTGGGTCAATGTTTACAGATTAGAAAAGCAGTGAGGAGTTTTAACTCGTAGCATTGTAGTTTTCTTTTTCTTTTAACACATTTGATCCATTTGAAAATGACTCCTGCATTTCTCCATCTCTATTTCTGCTCACATGGTTTCCTCACCTGTAATGCCCCTTTCCTCTTTCTTTCCAAATCGTACCCATCTTCCCAAGGCCAAGTTCTTGGCCTGATCCAAATGTCCCTGCTCTGTCTCTCCCTTCATCAATAAGCACACCTGATGCTTACCGAGCAGTGTTCAATTTGCAGAGTGCCTGGGAAACATTTTCACCACAACCTTCTTTGTAAATATTACTGTGCCAGTTTTCCAGTGAAGTAAGCCTTGGTGGAGTTTAGTGGTTCACCAAATATTATACAGTTATGTGTGAGTCTCCTGGGGGCACCATTACGAAGTCCCCCATCCAGCATGGCATAAAACCGTACAAAAGTATCCTCTCTCCCAGTTCTGGCGGCCAGAGTCTAAAGTCAGGTGTCCGCAGGCTGGGTCCCTCTGCAGGCTCCGAGAGAAATCTGTTCGAAGCCTCTCTTCCAGCTTCTGGGCTTGCCAGCAGTTGGTGTTTCTTGCTTTGTAGACACAGCACCCAGGTCTCTGCCTCTGTCTTCACGAGGTTTTCTCTCTGCGTGTGTCTTTGTGTCCCTTTCTCTCCTTAAAGGACACCAGTCATTGGATTTAGGGTGTCCTCCCGTCCAGTAGGACCTCGTCTTAACTAATTACCTCCACAAAGGTCTTATTTCCATAAAAGGGCACATTCTATGGTTCTGGGTGGGCATGAATTTGGGGGGCACACCATTCAACCCACTACAGACCAGTAGGTCACAATACGGTGTCTCAGCTTTCTCACCCCCCCACCCCCATATCTTTCTCTCTCCACCATGGTATGTGCTGAAATCTTAGTGTTTATCATGTCAGTCATGAAATCTGTGTTGTGTAACAGAGAAGACGCACTGGGGCACTTGGGGCTCCATTGCTGTGACTTTGAGGGGTACGCTGACCCTCAGCTAACATACCCATGGGGTTTGTAATTAAGGGGAATATACTTATGAACCTCGTAAACTTGTTCTGAAGGGTAAGTGGTGGGCAAGCAATCAGTGCAGGTACCACTGTTTTGAGACGTTGTGTCAAAGATGCGAGTCCTGTTTCCCCAACAACCGCTGAAGGTCTTCCCATGCAGGAATACCACCATATCTGGCAAAATTTTAAACTCATCAATCACAAGTATCGAAGTCCTGAAAATATTTCAGGAATCACCTAATCAACTGTGGCTGTATTGAGAATATTAGAGGCCCAACTGACTTTCTCAAATTGAATCGTTGGTAAATGTCTTTGATTAGTTAAGAAAGATATTTGTTAATTCTTGTATGTTATAAATGTGCTCACGTTGCATAAATAAATGTTTTATAAATGTGTTAGAATATTTATTTTTATTTATCATGATGTTATTAATAGCGCTTTAGCAGATGATAAGGAATATGTAACCACCAAAGTTATAGTATATGGTATTTTCTTCTACTTCCTACCACACTTGAAAGACTTCAGTGGAAGGTAAGTGCAGGAAATTGAGATTGTCTCGATCTATGGAAACTATAATATTAAAAGAAAAAATATTTAGATAAATGTTTCACCTTATGTTAATGTGACATTCTGTTTTTCACTGACTATACAGGTGGTTTTTGTGATGGGTAACGCTGCCTTGATTAAAGAGAATTTTTGTAAAAAGTTATATTCTTTACCATTTAGCTTTATGACTAATAGTTTAATCAAGCATACAGGTGTGTGAAATTTTACTGCAGATTTTTAAAGGTCCTTTCAATATCATTTTCCTTGAGAAAATTGAAGCGCTCTCTGCAATTTACATACATATCCCAAGATGTAATTTGCAGCAGAAGGAAAATGTATAGCCCATTATATAATGTGCTCGTGGGTGTGTCTTTATGTGGATGGGGTTTGCTTGTATTCATCAAAGTTCCTTTTCCATCCTCCTAAATCACGTCCTGGTGAGGTGGATAAAGTCCTAATCCCAGACTGTAGACCCTGATCATTATCATCACGTCACTGATTTCCACAAGCCTTTCCGGGAACCCAGTTACTAAAACATTGCTGATAGGAGTGATGTGTGGAAAAGACTGATTTGTGGCCAGTCTATAAAATACCTGAACTTTTTTTCGCTTCTCCTTGAAAAGGATCTACCCCTATTGTGGAATAAATTAAGTTTGAAATATGTCGGTTGAGATTTATGGTGTTGCCCAGACGTCTGAGGAGCAGAGATCTCTATCTCATTGAGGCTGCAGAACATTCTAGGTGACAGAGGGGTGAAAGGAGACCTCTTTGCCCTCAGATGTATTTACATAACATGTATGTGGGTGGAACCTTGGTCCCTTCAATTTCCCTGTGTCACCTGTGTCAGGAACACCTTCTGTAGCTTGTCTCCTGGCCTCCACCTCCAGAGATTGGTGGGGGACACGGTGTTCCCAAGAAGGCTCTGAAAGTGAACCTTTAAATCAGCGGGAAAAGGAGATGAACTCATCAATAAGGAAGTTTCCATTTATTTCCCTCTTTCTTTTCTCCAGGCAGAATCCCCAGACATAACAGTGAAACCTGTCTGGTCCAAGCCAAACTGACACTATTAAAGGTTATCTGACAAAGATATTTTGACCCACACAAAGAGCGCTTAATTTACATCTGTATTGGTTCACCTCTTGGGCAAACTTTTAGAAGAATAAAAATTAACTCCCCCAGGCCCCTTGTGCTCCGTTTCTCCCATCAATTTCACCTTTGGCATAAATACATTTTTGTAGACTTGATAGATGTTTCCTTATCCAGAGTTTTATTAGGAAGAGAAAATGCAGGCTCTTATTTAGGGAATCTTACCGTTTTTTTCAAAGATTTAACTGGTTCCTTTATCTTCATGGGTTGACAGACATTTATGAATAGGGAACTTTAGATTTCCTAGAATAGTGATATCTTGTTGTTAGTTGATTGGTATTTTTTCTCCTTAAAAGGAACCAATGAAGCATGTTCATAAATTTCAGTTGAGGTAATTTTAATTCAATGCCCATATCCAGAATCTAGATATCTAGATAAGGACTCTTAACAGTAATACTTTGTGCTTCTAATAACTTTCTCTGTTGATTAGTATTTATCAACTTAAAGTGAATCAGAATGAGAGCAAAGCAAAACTATTAGATGGAATCACTTAATGGAAAAGTAAAAAATAGAAGCCTCTGCTTATAAATATTGATGCAAGAGAGAGATCAATTTACCACTACGCATGAAATCCAGACATTTTTCAGCAGACCTCAGATAGAAAGCTGAAACCGGGCATGAAAAATGATCAGACCCATTTATATTTACTGAAAACGATCTTATTTCTTTTGCTAAAATCCAATCTTTACACACATTCTGATGTGCTATAGTGAACTCAAGAGTCTACCTCAAAAGTTGCCCATTCTTATCAGCTGTTAATCCCACCTCTTTTCCTAGGGATTATATTTTGCATCATGTAAAGAACATGGTGGAGAAGTGGGTTATGAATTTGACTGATGAGTGAATTTACTTCCATTCTGTAAATGTTGATGATTCCCAGGAGAGTATCTTATGTCTCTTTCTAGGAGTTTATGTGCTCTCATGATTCAGTTTCGTAGATGACATGGCTCCCATGTCTCTCCAGTCTGTTTCTCTGTGGGCTTCACACCTACAGGTCTCCTTTTCAGTGTCTCTGCTAGAGTGGCGTCTTCACGGTAACAGATCCAGTGGCTATAACTAAACTAAATTCCCAAACACTCTCTCAGCTGACTTCAAAAAAGTAAATAAAACTGATTTGCCGTATTTGTCCCACTTTTCAACTCATGGTAAAATCAGAAACCCAGTTAATTACCAAATACGGGCTACTCTCTCCCCACTTACCCTTAGAATCCAAATAGCCCTCATTTGTATTCCAGCGCCCGAGGTCACATCACCTCCCCCTCTTGGGTCCCTTCAACAGTCTCCTAACACTAACTGATGGGAGAAATGCGAACTATGAATAAAGGGATGAATGAATATCTTTACTTAAAGGCATATGAACTGCTTTCATTTCATTTATCTTCTTGTTTCCCTGGTGACACTGTCCAGAATTGAATGTGATTATTCTGATTCGACTTGTTAATAATAGTCCTGAAACAGTGGCGGTGACGCCTGCTTTCTTTTCCATATTTTTACCTCCCAGTTTACCTCCTTTGGTAAAGGAGAAACTCTGATTTCTCTTTTAAGAATCAGATCTTCCAGATCGTTTTAACACTCTTGTTCTTCGTGTACCTGGTAGTTGAATATGCACAACTCGGGAGATGTAATCAGGATTCGATTTTTATTTTGGGTTCACACCACTTTTTAAAATATATTCAGCTGGGACAACCCTTCCTTTTAACCAGAGAAAAACCCAGGCAGCTCCAGCGATATTTCTGGTCTCTTCTAAGTAATAAGAAATTCCTTTATTTGCTTTCATTGGTGCTCGCGGACTCAACTCAGAGACGAGGAGTTTCTGGTCCTGTATAGTGATCAGAACCACGAACTTTAGCTGACCGTCCAGTCCCGTCAAGCCTCAGCCACACAGGAGACACTGTACCCGTGGCCTGGAGCATCCTGTTTCTGTCTATTCTTGTGCTGGGTCCTCTCATTTCATCCCAACATGGCTTCACGCACACAACTCCTTTCGATATTTAGGGCTGATGCTGGCTTGGGTGCTTCCATGTGTCCCTGAGACGCTCCCCTGGGGGGGCTTTGAGGCCCTTCCCGTGCCCTTGGTGATGCTGTCCCCCCCTAACCCCCCCCGGCTGGCTGCTCCGCTGGGGCCCTGTTTCTGATGTTCACCCACAGACGCTCTCCACTGGACCCCACTCCTCTCAGCCTCACATATAGCCTCTTGGGCAGGATGTAACCCAACTTGGGATTGTGGACCAGATGAGGAAACTTCATCACACCCTTTGTAGTTCATCAGAAAACGTAATATGTCCTGCTCTCCACTTTCTGGAGCTGACACACAGCAGCCCTTCCTCTTGCAGCGGGGCTGTCCCTTCCCTCACACGCACCCCATCCTTCTGCCCATTTCTGACTTCGTGCTACTTAGTGGGGGCCGATCGCCCATTCCCAGTGTCTCGCTAAGTGCTGGGACATTGTCCAAGTGTTTGAGGGCGTGCCATGAAGTCTTCTCCCTCTTGGTTTAGGTGCTGGGGGGAGACACTGTGAAAGTATTTATGGCCCTATCTGCCTGCTGTATACAGCAACCACTGCTGTGCCCTCAAATTGCTGTGACAGCAATAGATCCATAGACCTATAGATAGACAGAGATGTCCAAGTCAAATACCGTACTTAGAGAAATACGTACGTGTACACACACACACACACACACACACACACACACACACGTATATAAAGGCAATATCAATGCCGCCAGAAGCACACGTAAGCCGTCCAGTAGTCTGGGATGTCCTGAAATGCCTCAGTTATCACTGAGGGTAGCTTCATTAGAGGAAGTTGAACTTTTAGCATTTAACCACATGGAAATACAGATTTCCACATCGGAACTACATTAATTAGGTGATACTATAATTAGCAATTCAGTTTGTCCTTTACATTTTGCCTTGCAAGGTAGAGTGTCCACTCTGGAAAAGGCTCTCATCCTAAGGCGGTGTTTTATATGTTACTGTGGGTAACGTCTCAGCCCAGTAGGAGAAGGAAGGACAAAGAAGACGCAGGAAGTCTAGGTAGCGAATCCCTAAGTGATGCCACAAAAGGCTCTCCTCAGAATTCTCCACCCTTGTTTTCCCGCTCAGGTGGTTTCCTGTTGGCCTCCTGATTCTGGCCTGAATGGAGAATTGGCTGTGACATTTACGTTTCTAGCCTACAGTGACATGCTCTATTTGTTTCCATTTCTTTTTCCCTAACCTGCGAGGCCTCGCTGCAGGTACGCTGAGAACCCCCGCCCCCCGCTCGCTGCACGTGGTTCATTTCACGGGCTGCGATGCTATCTCCTTGCACCCTCAGTCTTCTCGGAACGAGAAGTTTTTATCGCTCTGTCTGCATCCATCCTTCCGCCCTTCTAGGACTGCCCTGCTCTCCTGGCTTTCCGTCATACCTTCAAGAGCTTCATTATCTCTCGTCAGGTGTTCTGAACAGTGATGAACACGGTATCTCTCCTTGTCCTTTGGAGCTGCAAAGCAGGTAGAAACAGCTGAGCTGTCAGCACCAAGACAGGAATAGGCAGAGCAAGAAATTGGGGCTGGTGGAGGTCAGCCGGGGTCTAGCCTGAAAAAGAAACTGCTCCAAATTTTCAAGCAGAGGCAAAGGAGTACAGGGATTCGGTTCCACAGGAAAAGTTGAGACAGATGGGAGACGATGAGGTGACCCAGAGACGTGTGAAGCACCTGCCTCCTCTGAGGCTGGAGACGGGAAGGGAGAAGACTGTGCTATGGGGAGTGGAGCTGAGGGCAGCTGGTGGGAGCACGGCAGACTGGCACACCTTCCTTGACCTCGCATGGCCCTCCTCCCGGGTGCCAGCGCC
Source organism: Lipotes vexillifer (assembly GCF_000442215.2). Taxonomy (NCBI): domain Eukaryota; kingdom Metazoa; phylum Chordata; class Mammalia; order Artiodactyla; family Lipotidae; genus Lipotes; species Lipotes vexillifer. The sequence continues at coordinate 322,166 of NW_006777784.1, forward strand.
TGGAGCGGGGCTGAGACCACAGACGTTAGGATGTTAGGCCCCAGCTCGGGCAGACCCCATGCCTTCCTTATCCAGGTGGAGTAAGCCAACTGCTCTCGCTTTAATTCAGGGGATTAAAATCAGAGATGGCGGATGGAGCCATTTCCCCGGAGCTCACTCACGCCTGCACTTCAGTTTCCTTGGAGATGAGCCGAGCCTGAGCTTGCCAGCCTCCAGTTGGGAAGACAATGCATGTGCTTTGGCCTTTTGTAACTTTTCTTTGTGGACCCGTGAGACTAAGTATCTTTTTTTTTTTTTTGCGGTACGCGGGCCTCTCACTGCTGTGGCCTCTCCCGTTGCGGAGCACAGGCTCCGGACGCGCAGGCTCAGCGTCCACGGCTCAGGGGCCCAGCCGTTCCGCGGCACGTGGGATCTTCCCGGACCGGGGCACGAACCCGCGTCCCCTGCATCGGCAGGCGGACTCTCAACCATTGCGCCACCAGGGAAGCCTGAGACTAAGTCTCTTGATGGATTGTGATTCACACGCATGGCGAAAGTTTTATAACCCCTGTTTTTATATACAGCGAACGTAATTTTTCTTTTAATTGTATGCATTGCAGTGCCGGAGTGTTACAGTGAGTACATCCAAAAAGGGAGCGCGTGGCTGCGACTCCCTAGCTTACACCCTTCTCACTGGGCATCCTCACCAAAGCGTTTAGATGCGTGTGCTAACTGCTGAAACGTGAGGAAAATGCTAAATTTCCTTTGGAGCCATTTTATTGAACAGAATCATTCCAAAGGAAATCTTGGACTACATGACAATTTCCTTTAAGATTTGTATGGACCTGTATGCATGTAAATTTCTCTGTTACATGCATGAGGGATGCTGTCACTTATAGCATAAATCCTTAAGAGGAAAAAAAAAAACACTTGAGTTTCAGTTATGTAAAGACAGAGGGGGCAAAAGAGCCTTTATCCTGGCCTCTATGTTTTGTGACTTTCAGGTTTTTTCTCCTTTCATCCCCCGAACAATAAACCAGCAGGAAAAGGAGGGGTGGGGCTGAGAACAGAAGAGCTGTCTTGAGTGACCTAGAAAGGCCCATGCCTGAAACCTGCTCCTGCCATTCCAGCAATGCCCGCTACGTCCCTCCCGAGTGGCACAGCTGAGACAGGACAGGCCTTATCTGTCGCCCTGGCATCACAGACTCACAGAGCTAGGGTGATTCCTAGGGTACATTGAGTTTCTCTCTCTGCTGTTTTTCATTCATACAGATTCCTCTGTCCATTTAACTAGGCTCTGAGGCTCACTGCCCTTTGAATCACCAGGAGCCCAATGGGGTGGCCTTTTCCCACTCAGTGTTGTAGCATCCATGGCATCTATGCAACCTTAGTGCCTCTTCAGGCCAGTGGTCCCAGTGAGGTCCAGAGGCTGAGGCTAGGTGGCTGGTGAGTGTAATGTGCTTTTACTCTTCCAGGGAGATGGGCTTTATTCGGAAGCAATTTCTTTGTAAAGTAATAAATGAATTTTGACTGATGGCACTACAGCTACAGGATGAGAGGCTTCTTTTTGGATGGCAGCTCATTTAGCAGCCTCATAGTTAGATGGCGTAGATGACTCCATGAGTCCTTCTCGGGGCAGTAATGTAAAAATATTCTGGAACAGGGATGAGAGGAAGGTACAGGTGAGCGTTAGAGCAGATATGGGGGTTGCTGATTAGAAGACGATAGGTACTATGCAAAACTAGGACTGACATACTTTTTCATGCATCTTCAAAATCACCGAGAGAGAGAGAGAGAGAAAGAGAGAGAGAGAGAGGGAGAGAGAGAGAGAGAGAGGTTGACATTACCATCCATGTTCTGGAGACGAGAAATCAGGAAGGCTCAGTACCTTGATGTCCTTACCTCCCAGGCACCAGGACTGGTTGAAGCTGGAGCCCAAAAGGCAGCGGCCGTGCAAGGCTGGTCCTCTTTCCAGTACAGCTTGATGCCTCCTACCTAGATGTGGGCCTTGAGAAGCAGACTCGGCTTTGGCAGCTGGTGAAGCTGGAAAGGACTTTTCTAAAAAGAAAGGCGAGCCCCTGGAAATAGGCCATTATGTCAAAGGATTGTATTCAGTGAGGCGGACACCTTTCTGTAGAAAGTGAGGATCCACCAAGGATTGGGCACGAGCGATCATGGAGTTAGATTTTTGGTTTTCTATTCACGTCTTCTTCTGAAAAGTAACTTTTAGTTCTCGTGTTAACTTAGGACTAAGAGAAAGTGTGTGCATTATCATCATCTAGATTACATATTTTGTTAACTGTGGCCAGCTCGTGTGCTATAATTGTTTTAAGTGAAAATAAAACCCCAAACCTTTTAGTTACCTTTATTAAAATGACAGTGTGCCTTTTTAGAATGTGCAGTTTTGAAATGCTTAGGCACAGCTCAGATTTCAGTATTGTGTGAAGTTTCTGCATTTGTCCTGTGCCACCACCTCCTTGCTGGGGGGAGGGGGTGATGTCAAAGGAGTGGGGGGAGGTCAGGACTCTCGCCACTGCCCAGAGGTAACCCGCCGCAGGTCCCCTCTCCCCACGGCCACTTAGAAAGCAGTAGAGAGGCACGTCGACCCCTTCCACCTGCTCACCCTGCAGCCAGGGAAGTGTGTCTGGAGACCCAGTGGAGACCCAGAACTCCTGCCCACCCAGCGGCAATGAGAATCCCCTCTTCTTTTGTGTCAGAGGAGGTTGAGCGGGGACCCCGAATTCTCCACTTGACAGTAATGAGGCTATGCCTCTCTTCCCCTGCTGGGTGCTCTCAGAGGAGGTCAACTAACCAGAAGCTTAAGTGGGAAAGTTCAACGTCCTCTTCTCAATTGATAGAACAGCTTTGTGGGAAATCAGAAAGGATATAGAAGAACTCAACACCATCAACCAATGGGATCTGCTCATTTATAGATGCGTAAACCAAGAGAAGCAGAATACTCATCCTTTTCAAGTCCATGCTTCAAGAAAGACTATATTCTGGGCCATAGACCAAACCTAAAATTCCGAAGGATTGAAATTATACAGACTGGGGCTTTCCTATCACAGTGGACTCAAACTAAAAATCAAGAAGAGAAAAATAACAGGAAAATCTCCAAATACCTGGAAACTAAAAAATGCCCTTCTAAATAGTCCATAAATCAAAAATGAAGTTTCGAGGGAATTCAGAGATATGTTGAACTGAATGAAAATGAAAATACAACATATCAAGCTTTTGAGACAGGCCTAAAACAGTGCCAAGAGGAAAATTTATAGCACTACATACGCATATTAGAAAAGAGGGAAGTCTCAAGTCAGTAATCTAAGCTTCCACCTCAACAATCTAGAAGAAGGAAAGTAAAATAAACCCAGAACAAAGCAAACGAAAGGCAATCCAAGAGCGAACCGAGAGCAAAACGCGTGGAATGTTTTTAAAAAGAGAGAAAATCAATGAAACAAAGAGTTGGTTCTCTTAAAATAACCATAGAAATGACAAGCCTCTAGTAAGGAATGACAAGGAAAAAAGAGAAAAGACACAAATTGCTAATCTCAGGAATAAAACAGGAAATATGAATACAGACCCTGCAGTCAACAAAAAGATCAAAAGGGAATAAGTACTTACCAACAACCGTCACATATAAATTTGACGACTTAGATGAACTGGACCAGTTCCTCACAAAACGCAAATGACCTCAATTCACCACATATGAACTAGAGTCCTGAGTCGTCCCTGCACTGATGTCAATATCCTGCTGGTGATGGTTTTGTCCGATGTTATCATTGGCGGGAATGGGGTAAAGGGTCCACTGGCTCTATCGGTGTTATTTCTTACGACGGTGAATCTACAGTTATCTCAAAATTACAAGTTTAAGAAGTATTTAAAGGTGATGGGAGCAGGTTATCTATGGACATAATAAACGGGCATGAGTGGATATCATTTATTTAGATTTTCTAGTTGCCTTTGACAAGGCCAGTACCAAACTTTATTGGATTGAGGAAATCATCATGGTTAAAAGACCAAGTCTGGAAACAGATTGTATTTTACCCTTAAAAAGAAAAAATAAACCCATCTCAGATGTATGTGCACACATATGTGTGTTGTGTGCATGTATTTCTCAGCTCGTCCCCTGAAAAGTCCTAGCAACACTGACTAGCTTGATAATACTATGCTATTGTGCACCTCTAGGTCTCTAATTTCAATTTTCCTGTAAAATATGAAAAGGGCTCCTTGAGGAAACACTTGATTCCAGATTTGGGACCAGGATAAAAAAAACCATGATATGGAACCATGTGTTAGCATTCCACTAATGCCAAGTTTATGTAACACATAGTCGTTAGCATTATTGTATTAATTATGATAAAATAAGCTGTCTTGGGGGGTAATGTCTGATACTTCTGTTGAGCTGTCAACTCAAATCCTGTCAGTACTGTAATCATCCATGTCTTAGGAATAGGCTCAGAAGCTCTTAGACTTGGAATGCCTTTGCAGAATATTAATTTAACACACAAAGAAAGACTCAAAGAGCTAAAGCAGTTTTCCCATTGTCACAAAATGATGAAGCTCACCTGCTTCAAGACTCATTAATTTTATACGAAGTAAAAAGTTTTGCCCAACTCCATGCTTCCTACAAGCATCAAACTGCCCTTCTTGAGTGTTTGCACTTGTATGGATTTTGTTAAGTATCTTTTCCACGTAACTTCTCCAGCTGGTGTCTCCAACTGGGAGGTTTTGAACTTTAGTTTTAATGGGAGACCTTTAGCTTTTTGTCTAACTATCCAAGTACAACCAGGATGCCATTCATGAGGACTTCCCAGAGCACATGATCTTGTGATAATGAAAGACTCATCAACATAATCTTAAATAAAAAGCGGAAGCTCGATGTTATGCTATATGTGGTCACAATGTAACGAAACCTTTTTGTTCATTTTACCAAATATTCAATAAATCTGCCCAGTGGACAAAGCATTTTGCTTGTTGCTGCAGAGACAGCTGAGCAATCCATAGTCCCTCCCTCAAGGTACAGCAGGAAGGCCCATCACAAAGCAAGGCACGACAGGAGCAAAGACAGGCAAGGAATGTATTTAGAAAAAATCAGGTAGTCCAACTGTGTGTGTGTGTGTGTGTGTGTGTGTGTGTGTGTGTGTGTGTGTGTGTGTGTTTACTTCAGAATCATCAGATGCCCGTGAAAAGAAGAGGCTAGAATTATAGATTGGAACCATACAGAGGAGGACCCTACACTGCAGAATCAGCTCTGGGACATTAAATAACCTGCCAAAGTCCATATAGATGCAGAGCAGCTTAGCCGGGTGTCTGTGGTCTCTGGGCACTGCTGTCTCTAATACAGGAAGGCATATGCAGAAGCCAAACTCCACGTTAAGTTTTCTCAACCCCAATCCGATGGTCACTGGGGGCCAGGTAATTCTTCACTGTGGAGCTGTCCAGGGCACTGTAGGATGCTTGTAGCATCCCTGTTCTTCCAACCCTTCAGTTGTGACAAACACAAAAGACTCCAGGCACTGAAAGTGTCACCATCATCCCTGGTTGAGAACCACTGCTCTAGATCATGTAAAAATCGTTTATATTCAACACTGTGTAATATGTAACATGATATATAGCTTACATTTTAATATTGGCAAGCCATGTTCTGGCCTAGGGGCAAACTGGATAATTAGATAATGATTGAGAAAGTATCTTAAAGTTGTTTAGTTGTTTGCCTCTTAGCGCAAGCAGTCTTCTGATCCAAATTCATGTTGGAAAATCTGGGAATCTGGAGGGTATATTGGGATTTCTGTGCCGTTTAGGCTCTTGTGACAGCAAAGAATAAAATCTCAGCAAGGCTTTATTGTAAGGATGACACACTTAGGCATTGGAACTTGAAAACCCGGTAGGAACCAAGACTCACTGGGGGTCATCTGGCCTTTTTCTAGCTTCCTCTCACTGGCCACTCAGCCTCTTTCTCATGGATTCTTTCTGTCTAGTTCCTTCTTGCTGCCAATGAGACAATCTCCTCTGGGCCATCCAGTTAAAATTCCCGAAGGAGTCGGGTGATTGTCACCTTCACTGGTCTAACCACCCACACTCCCTCATGGTGATGCAGAACAAAGAGACATCACTGACCAGCTGCCCTCCTTGGGGTCAGTCCTGGTCTACCCGGGGTAAAGGACAGCCTGTGACACCCAACCGTGGTAAAGCAGCAGCAGCTGTTGAACCCGATGAGCCTTGTGACTGATCTGACCCTCAGGACCCCACTTGGGAGCTCACACTTGGCTGAGGCTGAGAGAGACAATAAAACCACGCCTCTCTTCAAAAATCAAGTCTCCCAGGCCAGATGGGAATAACAGCAAAACCAGACAATAAAGTCATTTAAATATGTTCGTTAAGTAAACTGTGACAGAAAAAAAACCTGTTCTTTGAATAATCCAGAATTAATTGTTTCCTGATTTTTCTTTGTTTTAAGGACTTCAGATTTTATTCACTGCTTAAATGATCCAAAGGAGTGCTTTTTTTTTTTAATGAAGTGTAGTTAATTTACAGTGTTAGTTTCAAGTGTACAGCAGTGATTCAGTTACACATACGTACATATATATGTACATATCTGTTCAATATCTATTCTTTTTCAGATTCTTTTCCATTATAGGTTATTACAAGATATTGAGTAGAGTTCCCTGTGCTATACAGTAGGTCCTTGTTGTTTAGTATTTTCTATATAGTAGTGTGTATCTGTTGATCCCAAACTCCTGAGTTATCTCTCCCCCCCCCCGCACCCCAGCTATCCACTTTGGTGACCATAAGTTTGTTTTCTACATCTGTGAGTCTATTTCTTTTGTAAATAAGTTCATTTGCTATCATTTTTTTAGATTCCACATATAAGTGACATCATATAATATTTGTCTTTCTCTGACTTACTTCACTCAATATGAGAATCTCTAGGTCCATCCATGTTGCTGCAAATGGCACTATTTAATTCATTTTCATGGCTGAGTAGTATTCCACTGTATATATATACCACATTGTTTTCATCCATTCACCTGTCAGTGGACATTCAGGTTGCTTCCATATCTTGACTCTTGTAAGTAGTGCTGCTGTGAACATTGCATGTATCTTTTGGAATTAGAGTTTTCTCTGGATATATGCCCAGGAGTGGGATTGCAGGATCATACGGTAGCTCTATTTTAAGTTTTTTTAATAAAGACAGCGCTCCATTTCTCAAACTGACGCCTCATTTCCTTCCCTCCCAAGGTGTCATGAAGTCTTCCTGCTTGGTTTAGAGAGTTTTCTGAGCAGGTGAGGGTTTTTCAGAATAAACAGGCTATGATGGCTGTGAGTCAGCACCCCTTTCTCCTAAACTCACGATTGCAGGAGGGCTCCGGCAATCAGAGCAGAGGAGGCGTTCCTGGCTCCATGTGCAGAAGGAGAGCCTGGGAATGGGAGCTTTGAACTTGCCTGTAGCGAGAACTCTAAGACCTGAAGACACTCTGCTCTCATGAATAATTTAAAACTGCCGCTGAGTCAAATTATTCTTTAAAGGAAACTACTTTCGTGGTCATGTTTAACCATTAGTAATTATGCCACTTTCTTTTATTATAGGTAATGTATGAAATTGTTGGAGCAATTGAAAAAAATAAAGACTCCCTTTCACAGAATCTTCTATTTGTAATGAAAAGTAAGTTTTCCCCGTACGGTTAAAATGCCACACATTCTTTATGTCTCTGTCTCTGAACGTGGTCCTATAAAATATGCCACCAGCTAAGGATAATTGAACTATCTTTCGTGTTCTAATGCCCAGACTAATAAGGAAGGGACCTTGCCATGCTACACACTGGTTACAATTTAATTTGGAGTCTAGTAGAAACCATAATTTAACTAAGCTTTTAGCAGATAGAAATATAAAACACCTTTACCAGTTTGGCATGTGAATATAAAGAAGCTCTTGTGTGAAGACTGATGAAGATGCATGTGGCTTCCACAGTTATTTAGGCTACAGCAGGGTGAATTTCATTACTTAAGATGACTCTGGAGCACATCTAAGGGTGGTATTTTATTCTTGTGTACTTTCAGCTATAAAAAAACTAATGCTTACAAAGTAAAATGAGGGTACAAACTGATATATACATACACACATGCATATATGTCTATATCCATATAAATTTATGGGTGACATCTACTTAGTGAACCTTAGTACTTTATATACATATCTCTATACATATATGTATAATTCTATACTACATGTAAAATGATGTACTGGGTTTATATGTGGTATAATTATATATATCTCTGTATATACATATAGATCTATACAGTTACATATATGTATAGTTCTGTCTCCTCTAGTAATTATTTTCCTAATAGCAGTTCTGCAGTGATTCACAATTTCTTGATAAACCTCTTCAGCGAATTAAAATGTATCATCTTTGTGCTCTAAGTTGCTCTGAGTGAGATGGAGCCACTTATCATTCCTGGGAAAAGAAGCATATCATAGCCTTTCATGAAATAGTTGGATGCCTTTGAGCTGGAAATAAGACATCCATATCACTTCCGGCTGGAGGAATATATTTACCTTAAATGAAATAGTAGAGTTGCAGTATATTGCTTTTCATGGGGACTGACTCTGCTTGCCTCTCAGAATGTATGGTTATTGAGTTCTCTTAAAGGCTGAGACTGATGATAAAAACATGGACTTGGAATAATACTGTGTAAAAAGAAAGAAGTGAGATAATTGATCTTCTTGATTATCACTGGAAATAGCTTCCTTCTAGTTTTCAAATATTTGGACTTTCATTCATAAGATACTTAAAATTTTATAACGTACATAAAATCCATGTATTTTATGAAGAACTAATATACAGCATGTTTTTTTTTGTTATTGTTTTTTGTTTTGTTTTTTTTGCGTACGCGGGCCTCTCACTGCTGTGGCCTCTCCCGTTGCGGAGCACAGGCTCCGGACGTGCAGGCTCAGCGGCCATGGCTCACGGGCCCAGCCGCTCCGCGGCATGTGGGATCTTCCCGGACCGGGGCACGAACCCGCGCCCCCTGCATCGGCAGGCGGACTCTCAACCACTGCGCCACCAGGGAAGCCCTACAGCATGTTTTCAAGGTTGGCACTAGGCCTCCCTTTTTTTTGTATTTCACGGTGACAGAATATGTATTTAGAAAGAAAACATGATGGCTTCAGATATTGCAATTCTGCTTATCTTAACAGAGTCCCTATATCTTAAAGTCATTCTTTTGTGTATGCTTGCTAACAAGTGCCAAGAGAAAACAGGTGAATCTTATTTTATTCTAAATATTTTAGACTGTACATACATCTGAGCAAGACGACAAATTTGCAACGTGCCCTTATCATGTTCATATAAGAGGTGCGAAGCATTTTCTGCAGAGGGCTAGAGAGTAAATATTTCAGGCTTTGCGAGCCGTAAGTTCACTGTTGCAAATACTCAACTCTGCTATGATAATGAGGAAGCAACCGTAGACAATACAGATGGATGTGGCTGTATTTCAATAAAACTTTATTTACAAAAACAGGCAATGGGCTGGATTTGGCTCACAGGCCACAGTTGCTCACCCGTTCTATCACACAAGCAAAGATGCATGGTTGTGATAGTATTTTATGAATCTAAGGAATGCTTTGACACTGCAAATAGTTATTAAAAGCAAGTGTAATGTATAGATAATAGTAATAATTCCTGTCTCCAGGCACCTTGCTAAGTACTCTGCTTACAGCATCTGATTCAATTCTCATAGTATCCAAAAGCTCCCAGGTGTGGAAGGAGGCAGGGTCTGTGGCAGGATCCCTACAAATCCAGCTGTGTCTGTGACACCCCTGACCAGTGCAGACAGGGAGCTGGGTGGCACAGCTCACACAGACAGTGCCCCCGTTGATGCCCAAGATGGGAAATCAAGTCCACTTGACTCAGAAAGAAGCAGGTAAAGTCCAGACCCTTAAGTCTACTTATAAGTAGACGAGATTTTACTATCTGTTGTCAATGATGCTGTTGGCATTTCTGCATACCTGCTTATAGACTGTGGGCACCTCAGTTAGCTCAGCCCGTTTTACGGGCAGAAAGGTGCCCAGTGCATTGTGTCTAGAGCCCAGAGACGGATGCTTCCCATCGCAACGTGTATACAGGGTGACGTGAAGAAAAATGCCTGCAGCAAGTGACTCCTAGAAATAGGGAAGGGAGGCCAAAGCTGTCTCTTCGCTAGGGACTTCCTTCTCAGGCTCTAGGTGGCAACACGATGGACAAATTTCTCTTTTTAATGTGCCAAGGAACCTGCTCTCACCTCCCACTGGCTCAGCTTATGGGCCGGGCTCTACTGTTAGGGTTGAGGCCTGATGGCACCTCCATCGTAGGGCGATGCTACCCCTGCTTTACCTTCATGCAGCCTGGGTGTGTGATCCAGAGAAAGGACAGAAACAGGTCACTTACATGTTTTGGTTCATAGTCATGTCTAGTGTTTATAGATGTAGTAAAGCCTTTTTCCCCAGTTATGGGAGTACCAAGTTGCACTATTTATCTGTGGTTCCATCCATCCACAGACTAGCTAGAAATATAAATAATATTTTTAATTAAGTTAAATAGGCCATGGTGTTATGTGTTTATTGTTTCACTGTTTGTTTTTAAATGATTTCAAACTTAAAGTCACAAAATTAGTACAAGGAACTCCCGGATGCTCTTTTCCCAGATTGACTTTTTTCCTTTCCTTTTCTCTCTTCCTCTCTCCTTCCTCCCATCTCCGTGTGTGCGTGCGTGTGTATGTACGCACACTCTCGGAGCCACTGGAGAATGGCCAAAAGTGTCTTTGTGCCTAAATACTTTGGTCTCTATCCTAAGACCAAGGACATGATCGTAGATGTCCTCAGTAAATTATCAGACTATTAAACATTGATATGATACCAATATCTAATTCAGAGTTTACGTAACACTCTACCATTTACCCCACTAATGTCTTTCCTAATGATTTTTCCCCCAATTCAGGACCATTTGCTGACTTTACCTGCCATTTCTTGTCAGTCTTCTTTAAGCTGGGACATTTCCTCAGCTTTCCTTTTTCTTCATGACATTAATATTTTAAGAAGTGGAAGCCCAGTTTGGTCATTATTTTGATACTAAAATTGCCCAAGACTTGGCCAGTGAGAACCCCTCCAAGCTAGTTCCTATGTCCTTTTGACAGGTTCTCGTGTCTTTTGGGGCACTTTCTTACATTCTGGCTTTTTCCAAAGTGTTCTAGGGTCTTCTACCTTGCCTCAGATCCAGAATTGGCCACTTATCCAAGAAGACTTGATTTATTTTAGAAGTGAATGGTGTTAAGAAACGCTAAGAAATGGGGGCAGGGTGAGCTCACTGCTACTGGCATGTTATTGCTTTTAGATCCTTTCAGAACTAGAAAATGTAAGATATAGGCATAGATTTTACATATATATGTGTGTGTGTATATATAGATATAGATATGGATAGATATATCGCAGTATATTATTGTGATACCTATAATTTCCGGCCAGCACCACAGGGTTCCTTTTTGCCTTCCTGCAATCCATAATTGTATCTCCCTTCTCTGACCCTCCTCCTAGCTCCCTATTTGTTTATTCATATAGCGACTTTTCACTCAAGGCACTGCTAATAAATATACTAGCTGGGCAAACAAAATAATCTGAGTGCAGAAATGGTGGAAACTAAACCACTTTGCTCCTGAACGCCGCCAGCTGTCCGATGGGCTAAGACTGATCCTGAATGATTTATGCATGTTACATCACACTTTAATCTCGCAGGAATCCACAGAGTAGGTACTCGGGTGGTTATTTCACAGAAAAGGAAATTAAGGCTTAAAAACTGTCTACATCCAGATAGAAGTAACCCAAGAAACATGCCTTCTAGATCCTTAACTGTCGCAGACATGGCTTTCACTTTGCTATTCAGATGTGTCCATCCATTCATGAGCCCATTTCTCCCTGAGGTGTCAAGAAAGACATATGGACCCAGAATTACCAGAATTTTTATAACCTAACATCTAATATATCACCTTGCTTTCACCTTTCCAGCTTAACTGGATCAGAAAAAGAGGCACTTTTCCCCCTAACAGCTGAGACAGCCGAATGAGACAGGGGCTCCCCAATGTCTGCATTCCACTCGGAGAGAGGTTCTTCCTGGGGACGTGTGTCCCTGGCACTTATTTTCCTGGAATGGAGAGCTGCTGACCAAAACCATTTCATGACTTGGTCAAGTGCACTGAGGCCCCTTAGGTCTGAGCAGGTCCGATCCAGTTCTGGCTGTTAGGAGAGCAGTAAGTGCCACTCAGCTCAAGAGCAAGGGATTCAGGGCTCAGGTGGGGGACAGGAGAGCATGGGATCTGGACCAAGGGCAAAAAAAGGTCAGGATTCATCAAACAGCATGATGAGTAGTGGGGAAAATTAAAAAAGAGGCAAAAGGAAAAAGGTAGATTCCTAAATTCCCCTCCCCACTCAGAATGTTTTAGTGGTTAGAACGCTCGGATGACGTGTGAGCTTAATGCTTGCATGAATTACGATTTTAATGCCGCTTACGATATTCATTTATTTATTTCCTAGCTAGTGAAAATGTCATGATCAATCATTTGTTCCAGTCGAAACTGTCACCAACAGGAGCCCTCGTACCCTCCTCTCCTTCTTTTAAATTCAGAGGACATAAATCTGCCTGGCTCAGTAAGAAAATGACGCCTACTTCAATGATTGGAGAAAACAGGAATTATCTAGAACTTAGTAAGGTAGGAGTTTCTGTGATCCGTGTCTGGTTGTTTTGAAGTTTGCTTATTAAGCACATTTGCTTCTTTTAAAGAAAAACAAGCACAACCCTCAATGCTAATGGAAATAAATTGATATTTTAATTGAAAAAATTAAAGGAAAGACTGCTTACCTAAAGTACAACCCTCTGAGGACAGTTATAAGAAAGTGCAGTGGAGTGAAAATTTGATAGCAAATAGAGAATCAGTCATTTTATTTGTTGTCTGTGCAGCATCCTTTTTACATCTCATCTCTGTGACTGTCTTTTTGATGAATGGGAGGTAACTTCAGGGACAGTAGGATTAAAGGGAATAAACTTAGCTACCTTATTCTGTTGATATTAATCACTTCAGACGCTTTAGGTCTCTAAACAATAAGCTGTAGTTTCTCATATAGACATAGTGTATTTTTCAGGTCCTAGAGTGTTTTCACTGTGTTTTGTAGATTTTTAATTTATTTCAGCATTATACTAATTTTTTATTGGGGTATAGTTGCTTTACCATGTTGTGTTAGTTTCTGGTGTACAACGAAGTGAATCAGCTATATGTATACATATATCCCCCTCCCTCTTGAAGCTCCCTCCCCACCATCCCACCCCTCTAGGTCACCACAGAGCACCGAGCTGAGCTCCCTGTGCTATACCGCAGGTCCCCACTGGCTATCTGTTTTACACATGGTGGTGTATTTATGTCAAACCTAATCTCCCAGTTCATCCCACCCCACCCCCGCTGCCCTGTGTCCACACGTCCATCCTCTACGTCTGCGTCTGTATTCCTGCCCCGCAAATAGTTTCATCTGTGCCATTTAACGGGTATTTGTCCCACATCAGCGTGGTTGTACTTATAACCTAAAGATTCTGACGATTTGTAAAATAGAACAAAAAATTCAGTGAAGAGTTGTTTCAAACTGAAATGTTTTAAGTTTATGAATTCAGTGCCCAGTTGTAGCCCAGTTTGTTTTGCTTGCCTTTATAAAAACTCTTAAAAAAATGAGAAATGTGGTTGGGAAGGTGTCCAGGACAATCAATCTTAGAAATTCAGTCATTGTAGCTTGCTGAACTGCATTTTCACTTACCAATTAAAATCAAAGCATAATTAAAATCAACTGTATTATAGAAGAATGGCAGAAATGTGTGTAGCGTATTAGAAGTGTGTGTGTGTGTGTGTGTGTGTGTGTGTGTGTGTGCGCTCCTGAGTGTGTGTGTATGTGTTTAGCCATTAGACCCTAGATTTAAGGATCCTTTGATATAGTTGTTCCAGAACTGGACCATCACAGGAATTCAATCTCATTGCATATAAAATGGCATCTTTTACATAAAAAGGACAAAGTGTTCCCCTTGTAAAAAGCTCAATCTTTATTCCTGGTGGTTTCGCTGAAACTTCTGGCCCTTCCTTTCTCAATCATCCTGGAAATCATGAGCAAGAAATCGCCACACACCTCCAAACTGTAATTTTTAACCTTAATTATTAAACATTACCAGGCATAGATGCCATTAGTCTTTTCCCTGAAGGACTGCAAAAGCGAGATAATTCACAGCAGTTCCTCCACCCGGAAAGGGAAATTGAGTGTTCAATTTCAAGATTTATTTATTATGATTTTTCCTTAAGTGTTCCATTCCTCTCTTCCCTCCGAGGGTCCTCACCCCTGCACACCCATCCCTGTGACCAGCAGGGTAGCCATCTACCCACCCTTCAACTGAGCGTCACGTTCGGCTTTGTGTTTGTAGAAAACAAGTTGATCTTAGACCGATCGCTTCGTTTTCCATTCCCTTGTCAGTTACAATTGATCTTTTCAGCTTGACAGTTCATCTCAACGGAAGGAAATGAGCTATTGCCATGATAGCAATAGCACCGTATTGACAAGAGTGTTTCATCAAACTTTTTGTTCTATTGAGACCTTTTATTTTAAGATAAACGATTTTGGATCGATAGATCTGTTGGTCTCAGTCTGTATGATTTCGTGAAATGTGATAATACATTAGTGGCTGAGGTTTCTTTTAACCCCTGGTGGGATCTAATTAATTACTTTCTGCCCTTTCATTCTTCACCCACTGGCTTCATTTTCACTGACTTCTTTTATCTGCATTATCATTTAATCTTTGCTACGTATGAATTATTTTCTTTTAAGAGCTATATATAACTACCTATGGAAGAAAACAGTCTACTGTCATTTTTCACAGGCAAGTAATTTACTAACCCCTTTTAGTCATTAAAATAAAGAAAAAGAAAAGGAAGGGAAAGAAACAATGAGTAGGCCACTGATTATAGTCAAACTTACGGAACAAACCAGTGATTGTTAAAACATCAAATCTTTGTAACGTAAAATATCAATAGTATCCTTTTACCCCAGAGTAAGCTACATTTCATGATAAACATGCACAATTAGTAATACAATCGGGATACCAGGGTGAGTTTATTGTACCACCAAGCAAGTCAACATCTGTCTATTCTCAAATTAAAGTAGATGCAGGTTCGTGACAGCCATGGACTTGAAAGGCTACAGAAATGCTTATTTTACATGTAGCTGCCCATTTTTCTAGCTCATAGTACCATTACAGAAAATCATTTGGCACTGATTTTTATAGTCTGTTTTAAATCTACATCTGCCTGTAAGTGAGTTTATATGAATCAGAGGGTTAATCTTTTCCCTCTAAACTGGAATTTAGTAAAATAAACCTGCTCACCCTTTCCTTTTGTTTTCATTACAGTTATTAAAAAAGAAAGGAAATTCTACATTTCTTCAAAGACTAGAACGGGGAGGCCCGGCCACCATTGCATCGCAACTCAGGGTTAGTGAAGTTTTCAGATTTCAAAAACTTCCATTTTGATTATATCAACTGTAGAGGGTTTACATGGAATTTTCCTTCATTTTCAGCACTTAAAGACCTTCAAAAAAGTAAGCATGCACGCACGCGCACACACACACACACACACACACACACACACACACACACACACACACAAAGCAAGTGAATGCATAATAAATAAGAATCATGGGTTGAAGATAAAGATTTTTATTTAAAAATTGCTTTACCTTGTCAGTCGGTGTCTTCTTTGGGGAATCAGTCGTGCTTTACTTCTCTCCTTAGAAAACTCTGATGGATATCACTGGAAAACTTCAGAAGTGCACTCCACACTTTATTCATTGCATCAAGCCCAATAACTCGAGGCTGCCAGATACTTTTGATAATTTTTACGTGTCTGCTCAGCTGCAATACATTGGGGTCCTGGAGATGGTGAAGATCATCAGACACGGATACCCTGTCCGCCTTTCCTTCTCGGAGTTCCTGTCAAGGTAGGTTTTGCTCTTGTGTCCACTGTTCCCAGGACCATGTTGATAATATTGTAGCGTGGATCTTCTGTTTTCTTTTCTGGCGTTTCTTTTATTATTCATATTCTTTTATCCTGAGTAGACAAAATACTCTGGGAAGCAATGAAATACACTGACAAAGCTTTATATAAAAAGTTACTGGGCTTCCCTGGTGGCACAGTGGTTGAGAGTCCGCCTGCCGATGCAGGGG